>NC_090987.1:55965000-56190000 GCF_041146395.1 Eulemur rufifrons
ATCCGTTAACACTAACCCTAGCCATAACCCCTAACCCTAACACTAACCCCAACCCTAAATCTAACACTTGCCCCTAACCCAACCCTAACACCTAACCCCAACACTAACACTAACACCTAATCCTTAACCCCTAACCCTCACTCGAACACTAACGCCTAACCCCAAACACCTAACCCTAACCATAACACTAATTCTCACAGTTCTTCCATTCTCAGAGTTAAGCAAGTCTACAATACAGCCATGCCATGAGTGAGAAGAGGCTCTGCCTGAGTCCTGCATGTAGGTCTGGGCCCAAGGCCAGGGTACGATGGTGTGGTGTCACAGCGATCCATTCCACACCCTTCAAACCATAGATTACACAGTTTTGTGCCCTTAAACTAACAGCTAAACATAAGCCCTAACACTAACCCTAATCCCTAACACTAAACCTAAGCCCTGACCATAACGCCCAACACTAACACTAAACCCTTACACTAAACCTAACCCATAAGCCTAACCCCTAAACGTAACCCTAACCATGAACACTAAACCTAACCCTAACACCTAACCCGAACCATAACACAACACTCACCCTAAACCTAAGACTAACCCGTTACCCTAAACCTAACCCCTAACCCTAACATTTAAACTTAACCCTCACATCAACGCTTAAACCTAACCGCAATCCTAATCTTTAACCCTAAACATAACACTGAACCCCTACCCTCTGCCACACCCTAACCCCTAACCTTAACCCTCACCCTAAACCTTAACCCTAAACCTAACTGTAACTGTAAACCTAAGACTAACGTTTAACCCTAACTGCTAATCCTAAGCCCTCACCTTAACACTAACTTTCATCACTAACCCTAACCATAAGCCTAACCCTAAATGTAATTCTCAGACTTCTTGATTTCTCAGAGTATAGAACGTATACATTCCTCCCATGCCATGCGTGAAAGGATGCTCTGCCACAGTGTCCTGCATGAAACCCAGGGGCCCATACACAGTGTACAATAGAGTGGTTTCCCGGGGACTATCCCAGTCCCCTAAGCCCCCCGCCTAGTGCAGACAGGGCCTGTGCTCTAAGCATAAACACTACCACCCACCCATAACCTTAACCCTGAACGTAGCACCTAACTCTGATCCTGTTGCTCACCTTAACACGTAAACCTCGCTGTAACCCTAACTTTAATTCCTTATCCTAAGGTTAATGCATAACACTTACCCTGAGAACAACCCCTATCACATAATACTAACCCTAACTGCTGGCCATAACAGTAACACTTAATATTTAATACTAATTCTAAACTGCTAACCCTAACCTTAGCCCTGCCAACAACCATAACACTAACCCTAACCCTAACCCATTATAATAACCCTACGTCTTAAAATAACCCAAACCTTTAACCCTTAACCCTAACCCCTAACACTAACCATAACATTAAATCTAACCCTAAAACTAACATGAACCCTTAACCCTAACCCTAACCCCTAACCCTAACACTTACCTTAACCCTAACCCTTAACACTCACACTAACACTTAACTGTAACCCTAACCCTTAACACTAAACCCAAAACATCACCCTTATCCTGTACCAAACCCTAACCCCTAATCTTAAGTTTCACCTTAAGCCTAACTGTAACTGTTAAACGTAACACTCACCTTTAACACTAACCCTAACTCTATCCCCTAACACTAAGCCCTCAGCGTAATACTAACCTTCATTCCTAATCCTAACCATACTCCTAACCCTAATTCTAATTCTCAGACTTCTTGCTTTCTCAGCGTATAGAAAGACTACAATCCTTCCATGCCATGTGTAAAAGGAGGCTCTGCCACTGTGTCCTGCATGAAACCCAGGGACCCATACCCAGCGTACGTTAGAGTGGTCTCCCGGGGACAATCCTAGACACCTAATCCCCCTGCCTAGTGGAGACAGGGACTGTGCACTAAGCATAAACACTTCCCCTAACCCATATCCCCAACCCTGAGCATAAAACCTTACCCTGATCCTATTGCTCACCTTAACAACTAGACCTCGCTGTAACCCTAGCTTTAACCCCTTATCCTAACGTTAATGCATGGCACTTACCCTGAGAACAAACCCTATACCATATTTCTAAGCCTAACTCGTAGCCATAACCGTAATACCTAATCCCTAACCCTAATTCTAAACCACTAACCTTAACCTTAACCATACAAATAACCCTAACACTATCTCTAACCCTAACCCCTAATCCTACCCTATGCCTAAAAGTAACCCTAACTCTAATCCTTAACCCTAACCCTAATCCCTAACGCTAACCATAACACTTAACTCTAACGCTAAACCTAAAACGGACCCTTAACCCTACCCCTACCCATAATCCTGACCATTAACCTTAACCCTAACCGTTAACGCTCACAGTTACCCTTAACACTAACCCTAATGCTAATCTTTAACCCTAAACCAAACACTTAACCCTTACCCTGTTGCAAACCCTCAACCCTAACCTTAACCCTCACCCTAAAACTTAGCCCTAAACCTATCTGAAACCATTAAACCTAACACTAAAGTTTAACCCTAACTGTAACCCTAAAACCTAATCCTATGCCGTCAACCTAACGTTAACCCTCATCCCTAACCATAACCATAATCCTAACCCTAAATCTAATTCTCAGACTTCTTGCTTTTTCAGAGTTTCAAAAGCCTACAATCCACCCATGCCATGCGTGAAAGGAGGATCTGCCACTGTGTGTGGCATGAAACCCAGGGGCCCATATCCAGCATACGATAGAGTGGGTTTCTGGCGACTATCCCAGCCCCCTAACCCCCCTTCTAGTGCAGAAAGAGCCCATGGCCTAAGCATAAACTCTACCCATCACCCATAACCCTAACCCTGAACATAACACCTAACCTTGATCGTATTGCTCACCTTAACACATAAACCTCACCATAACCCTAACTTTAACCCCTTATCCTAATGTTAATGCATAGCACTTACCCTGAGAACAGCCCCTGTCCCATAATTCTAGCCCTACTCCTAGCCATAACCATAACATCTAATCACTAAACCTAATTCTTATCCGCTAACCCTAACCTTAACCCGACCAAAACCCCTAACAGAACCCTAATCCTAACCCCTAATCCTAACCTTGTCTAAAAATAACCCTAACCCTTAACGCTTAACCCGAACCCTAACCACTAACCCTAACCATAACACTTAACTCTAACCCTAAACCCAACACGAACCCTTAACGCTAACCTAACCCCTAACCCTAACCCTTAATCTTACACCTAACCATTAACCCTGACACTAACCTTTAACTCTAACCCTAATCCTAATCTTTAACCCAAAACCTAACACAACCCTAACCCTGTACCTAACCCTAACCCATAACCTTAACCCTCACCCTAAAACGTAACCCTAAACCTAACTGTAACCACTAAACTTAACACTAACCTTTAAGCCTAACTCTAACCCTAATACCTATCCCTAAGCCCTCACCACAAGACTAAACTTCATCCCTGACCCTAGCCATAATCCTAACCCTACATCTAATTCTCGGACTTCTTGCTTTCTCAGAGTTTTAAACGCCTACAATACTCCCATGCCATGTGTGAAAGGAGACACTGGCACAGTGTACTACATGAAACCCAGAGTCACATACCCAGCATACGATATAGTGGGTTCCCGGCATCAATGGCAGCCCCCAACCGCCTCGTCTAGTGCAGGCGGGGCCCGTGACCTAAGCATAAACACTACTACTCACACATAACCCTAACCCTAAACATAACACCTAACCCTGATCCTATTGCTCACATTAATACATAAACCTGACCATAACCTTAACTTGAACCCCTTAACCTAACGTTAATGCATAACACTTATCCTGAGAACAACCCTTATCACTTAATTCTAAGCCTATATCCTAGCCATAACCATAACACCTAATCCCCAATCCTAATTCTAAACCGCTAACCCTAACCTTAAGCCTACAAACAACCCGAACAATAAACCTAACCCTAACTGCTAACCTTAAACCTGCGCCTAAAAAATAGCCATAACATTTGACCCTTAATCCAAACACTAACCCCTAACCCTAACCCTTAACCCTGATCCAAATCCTAACCATTAAACCTAACCCTTACTCTTAACCCTAACACTAACCTTTACCCTAACGCCTAGACCTAACCCTAAGAGTAACCCTAACTCCTAAATTTAACCCTAAACCCTAATGCTAACCCTAACCCTGAACCCTAAACCTAACCATAACACTAACCCTTAAAACTAACTCTATCCTTGACCCATAACCCTAACCCTAACCGTTAAATCTCACCCTTACCCTTAACTCTGACAGTAACCCTAACGCTTAGTCCTAACCCTAACCCTAGGCCTTAACCCTTAACTGTAATCCTATCCCTTAACCATAAATCTAACCCTAACCCCTAACCTTAACCCTAACACTAACCCCAACCCTAAATCTAACCCTAGCCCCTAACCTAACCCTAACACCTAACCCCTAACCATAACACTAACCCGAACCCCTAATCCCTAATCCCTAACCCTCACTCGAACACTAACCCCTAACCCCAACCCCTAACCCTAACCATAACCCTAATTCTCATACTTCTTCCATTCTCAGAGTTAAGAAAGCCTACAATACAGCCATGCCATGAGTGAGAAGAGGCTCCGTCTGAGTCCTGCATGTAGGTCTGGGCCCAAGGCCCAGGGTATGGTGGTGTGGTGTCACGGCGAATCATTCTGCACCCTTCTCACCATAGATGAAACAGGTCCTGTGCCCTTAAGCTAACCTCTAAATCTAAGCCCTAACACTAACCCTAACCCCTCACCCTAAACTTAAGCCCTGACTCTAACGCCCAATGCTAACACTAAACCCTTACCCTAATCCTAACCCGTAACCCTAACCCCTAAAGATAACATTCACCATGACCTAACCCTAACACCTAACCCTAAACATAGCACTTAACTCTAAACCTAAACCTAACACGATCCCTTCACCCTAACCCTAAACCATAACCCTAACACTTAATCTTAACCCTAATTGTTAAACCTGACTGTAACCCTTAAATCTAACCCTAATCCTAATCTTTAACCCTAAACCTAACACTTACCCTTACCCTGTACCAAAATCTAACCCCTAACCTTAGACCTAACACTAAACCGTAACCCTAAGCCTAATTGTAACCATTAAACTGAACACTAACCTTTAACCCTAACCCTAACCCCTAACCCTAAGTCCTCACCCTAACACTAACTTTCATACCTAATCCTAACCATAATACTAACTCTGAATCTAATTCTCAGACTTCTTGCTTTCTCAGATTTTAGAAAGCCAACAATCCTCCCATGCCATGTGTGAAAGGAGGCTCTGCCACTGTGTTCTGCACGAAACCCAGGGGCCCATATCCAGCGTACGATAGAGTGGGCTCCTGGTGACATTCCCAGCCCTGTAACCTGCCCCCGCCTTGTGAAGACAGGGCACGTGCCCTAAGCATAAACACTACCCCTAAGTCATAATCTTAACCCTAACCATTAACCCTCACCCTAACCCTAACCCTAACCCTTAACCCTAACACTAACCCTTTACCCTAACACTAAGCCTTACAATTAAACCTAATCCTATCACTTAACCCTAACCCTAATCCCTGAACGTAACCCTAACAATCAACCCTAAACCATAACACTTAACTATAACCCAAAACCTAACACGAACCCTTAACCCTAAACCTAACACCTAACCCGAACCCTTAACTTTAACCCTAACCATTAACCCTCACATTAACCCTTAATCCTAACCCTATACCAATTTTTAACCCTAAACCTAACACTTAAGCATAACCCTGTACCAAACTCTAACCCCTAAACTTAACCCACACCCTAATACTTAACCCTAAACCTAATTGTAACTGTTAAACCTAACACTAACTTTAACCCTAACTCTAACGCTAACACCTAACCCTAAACCCTCACCCTAAGACTAACCTTCATCCCTTACACTAACCATAATCCTAACCCTAAATCTAATTCTCAGAATTCTTAATTTCTCAGAGATTTGAAAGCCTACAATCCTCCCAAGCCATGCGTGAAAGGAGGCTCTGCCACAGTATTCTGCATGAAACACAGGGGCGCATACCCAGTGTACGATACAGTGGGTTCCTGACGACAATCGCATCCCCTGACCCCCCGGTCTAGTGCAGGTAGGGCCCGTGCCCTAAGCATAAACACTACCCCTCACCCATAAACCTAACCCTGAACATACAACCTAACCCTGATCCTATTGCTCACCTTAAAATGTAAACCTAACCATAACCCTAATTTTAACCACTTATCCTAACGTTAATGCATAACACTTACCCTGAGAACAAACCCTATTCCTTAATTCTAAGCCTAACTCCTAGCCATAACCATAACACCTAATCCCTAACCCGAATTCTAAACCACTAACACTAGCCTTAACCCTGCCAAAAACCCTAACACTAACCCTATCCCTAGCCCCTAACCCTAACCCTAACCCTAACCCTTAATCCTGATCCTAATCCTAAAAATTGAGCCTAACCCTAACTCTTAACCCAGCTCTTAACCCTTATCCTAACGTCTAGACCTAATGTTAAGAGTAAACCTAACCCCTAATCCTAACCCTAACCCATAATGCTAACAGTAACCCTGAAACCTAAACCTAACCCTTAAACCTAACTCTATCCCTAACATATAACCCTAACACTAACCATTAACCCTCACCCTAACCCTTAGCAGTGACCATAACCCTAACACTTAAATCTAACCCTAGCCCTAAATGCTGACACTAAGCCTTAACCCATAACTATTAACCCTAATCCAATCCCTTAACCCTAACTCTAACCTTAACCCCTAACCTTAAACCTAACACTAACCCCACCCCTAAATCTAATGCTAGCGCCTAACCCAAGCCTAACACCAAACACCTAACCCTAACACTAACCCTAACCCCTAATCCCTAACCCCTAACCCTAACCAAAACCCTAATTCTCACACTTCTTCCATTCTCAGAGTTAGGCAAGCCTACAATAGAGCCATGCCATGCATGAGAAGAGGCTCCGCATGAGACCTGCATGTAGGTCTTGGCCCAAGGCCCAGGATAAGATGGTGTGGTGTCACGGCGCTCCTGTCCACACCATTCTAACCATAGATTAAACAGGTCCTGTGACCATAATCTAACCGCTAAACCTCAGCCCTAACACTAACCCTAACCCCTAACCCTAACGTTAACCCCTAACCCTAATACTAACCCCTAAACATAATGCTAACCTTGAACCCTAAACCTAACCCTATGCCCTAATCATAACCATAAAACTTAACCCTAACCCTAAACCTAACATGAACACTTAAACCTAACCCTAACCCCTAACCCTAACAAAGAACCTTAACCATAACCATTAACCCTCACACTAACCCTTAATGCTAACCCTAATCTTAATGTTTAACCCTAATCCTAACACTTCAACCTAGCCCTGTACCGAACCCTAACCCCTGATCTTAACCTTAATTCCTAAAGCTTAACCATAAACCTAACTGTAACCATTAAACCTAATACTAAACTTTAACCCTAATCCTTACCCTAACCGCTAGCCCTAAGCCCTCAGCCTAACACTAACCTTCATCCCTAACCCTAACGATAATCCTAACCCTAAATCTAATTCTCAGATTTCTTGCTCTCTCAGAATTTAGAAAGCCTACAATCCTCTCATGCCATGCGTGAAAGGAGGCCCTGTCACAGTGTCCTGCATGAAACCCAGGGGCCCATACCCAGAGTACAATAAAGTAGGTTCCTGGTGACAATCACAGCCCTGAACCCCCCCAACTAGTGCAGACAGGGCCCGTTCCCTAAGCATAAACACTACTCCTGACCCCTAATCCTAACTCTGAACATAACCCATAACTCTGATTGCATTGCTCACCTTAAAACGTAAACGTCACTGTAACCCTAAATTTAACCCCTTATCCTAACGTTAATGCATAACACTTACCCTGAGAACAACCCCTATCCCATAATTCTAAACCTAACTCCTAGCCATAACACCTAATCCCTAACACTAATTCTAAACCACTAACCCTAACCTTAACCCTACCAAAAAACCTAACACTAACCCTAACCCCTAATCCTAAACCTATGCGTAAAAATAATACTAACCCTTAACCCATAACCCTAACCCCTAACACTCACCCTAACTCTTAAACTTGATCCTAATCCTAACAATTAAACTGAACCCTAATTCTTAACCCTAACACTAACAATCATCCTAACGCCTAGACCTAAACCTAACAGTAACCATAACCCCTAACCCAACCCTAACCCCTAATGCTAACCATAACCCTGAACCCTAAACCTAACCTTAACCTTTAAACCTAAGTCTATCCCTAACCAATAACCCTAATGCTAACGGTTCACCCTGACCCTAACCCTTAACCCTGAACCTAACGCTAACACTTAACCCTAAACCTAACCCTTAACCATAACCCTAAGCCTAACACTTAACCCTGATCCTAATCCTTAAATCTAAGCCTAATCCCTAAACTTAACCCTAACCCCAACGCTAAACCTAACCCTAGCCCCAAACTCAACCCTAACACCTAACCCCTAACCCTAACACTAACCCTAACCTCTAATCCCTAACCCCTAACCCTCAATCTAAACCCTTACCCAAAACACTTAACACTAACCCTAATTCTCACACTTTTTCCATTCTCAGAGTTAACCAAGCCTACAATACAGCCATGCCATGCGTGAGAAGAGGCTCTGCCTGAGTCCTGCATGTAGGTCTTGTCCCAAGGCCCAGGATATGATGGTGTGGTGTCACGGCGACCTGGTCTTCACCCCACTTACCATAGATTAAACAGGTCCTGTGTCCTTAAAGTAACCAATAAATCTCAGCCCTAACACTGACCCTAACCCCTCACCCTAAACCTAAACACTGACCCTAAAGCCCAACACTAACTCTAAAATCTTACCCTAAACATACCCCCTAACCCTAACGCTAATGCCTAAAGGTAACCCTAACCATGAACCCTAAACCTAACCCTAACCTCTAACCCTAACCACAACACTTACTTCTAATCCTAAACCTAACACGAACTCTTAAACCTAACCCTAACCCTAAAACCTAACACTAACTCTTAACCTTAACACAAACTGTTAACCCTCACATTAACCCTTAAACCTAACCCTAATCCTAATCTTTAACCCTAAACCTAACACTTAACCTTAACACTGTACCAAAGCCTAACCCTTAACCCCTAACTTTAGCCCTAACCATAAACCTTAACCCTAAACTTAACTGTAACCGTTAAACCTAAAACTAATCTTTAACCCTGACGATAACCCTAACCCTAACCCTAAGCCCTCACCCTAACACTAACCTTCATCCCTAAACCCAACCACAATCCTAACCCTAAATATAATTCTGAGACTTCTTGATTTCTCAGAGTTTATAAAACCTACAATCTTCCCATGCCATGTGTGAAAGGAGGCTCTACCACTGTGTCCTGCTTGAAACCCAGGGCACATACACAGCGTAAAAGGGAGTGGGTTCTCAATGACAAGCCCAGCCCCCTAAACCCCCCGCCTAATGCAGACACGGCCGGTGCCCTAAGCATAAACACTACTACTCACCCATAACTCAAACCTTGAACATAACACCTAACCCTGATCCTGTTGCTCACCTTAGAATGCAAACCTCACCGTAACGCTAACTTTAAGCTCCTATCCTAACTTTAATGCATAACACTTACCCTGAGAACAACCTCTATGCCTAAATTCTAAACATAACTCCTAGCCATAACTGTAACACCTAAACCCTAACCCTAATTCGCTAACCCTAAACCGCTAACCCAAACTTTAACATACCAACAAATCTAACCCTAACCCTAACCCCTAACCCTAAACGTACGCCTAAAAATAACCCTAACCCTTAACCCTAACCCCTAACCCTAACCCTAACTGGTAACCCTTATCCTAATCCTTACAATTAAACAAAACCCTAACTCTTACCCTAACACTAATATCCTAATGCCTAGACAGAACCCTAACAGTAACCCTAACACCTAAACCTAACCATAACACTTAATGCTAACCCTAACTCTGAACTCTAAACCTAACCCTAACTCTTAAACCTAAGTCTATCCGTAACCCATAAACCTAACCCTAATCATTAACCCTGACCCTAACCCTTAACCCTGACCCTAACGCTAACATTTAACCCTAACCCTAACCCTTAACCCTAACCCTAAGCCTAAACCTTAACCCTAATCCTATCCCTTAACCCTAACCCTAAACCATAACCCTAACCCTAAACCCCACACTAAACCTAACCCTAGCCCCTAACCCAACCCTAACACCTAACCCCCAACCCTAACACTAACACTAACCCATAATCCCTATCCCCTAACCCTCACTCGAACTCCAACCCCTAACCCCAAACCCCTAATCTTAACCCTAACCCTAATTCTCACACTTCTTCCATTCTCAGAGTCAACCAAGCCTACAATACAGCCATGCCATGCGTGAGAAGAGACTCCGCCTCAGTCCTGCATGTAGGTCTTGGCCCAAGGCCCAGGGTACGATGCTGTGGTGTTACAGCGACCCTGTCTGCACACCTCTCACCATAGATTAAACAGATCCTGTGCCCTTAAACTAACTGATAATTCTCAGCCCTAACACTAACTCTAAACTCTAACCCTAAACCTAAGCCCTGACCCTAACACCCAACAATAACACTAAATGCTTACACTAAACCTAACCCAGAACCCTAACACTAACCCCTAAACCTAACCCTAACCATGAACCCTAAACCTAACCCTATCCCCTAAACATAACCATAACACTTAACTCTAACCCTAAACCTAACACAAACCTTTAACCCTAACCATAACCCCTAATGCTAACCCTTAACCTTAACCCTAACAGTTAACCCTCACACTGACCCTTATCCCTAACTCAAATCCTAATCTTTACCCAACTTAGCACTTGAACCTCACCCTGTACCAATCCCGAGCCCCTAACCTTAACCGTAAACCTTAACCCTAATCCTAACAGTAACTATTAATCCTAACACTAAATTTAAACCCTAACACTATCCCTAACTCCTAACCCTAAGCCCTCACCCTAACACTTACCTTCATCCCTAACCCTAATCACAATTCTAACCCTAAATATAATTCTTAGACTTCTTGCTCTCTCAGAGTTTAGAAAGCCTACAAGTTTAGAAGCCTACAGAGGCTCTGCCACTGTGTCCTGCATGAAACCCATAGCCCATACCCAGCGTACGATAGAGTGGGTTCCCAGCGACAATTGCAACCTGGAATCCACCGCCTAGTGCAGACAAGGTCCGTGCCCTAAGCATAAACACTACCCCTCACCCATAACCCTAACCTTGAACATAACACTTAACCCTGATCATATTGCTCACCTTAACACTTAAACTTCACCTAACCCTAACTTTAACCCCTTTTCCTAACGTTAATGCATAACACTTATGCTGAGAACAACCCCTCTCCCTTAATTCTAAACCTAAATCCTAGCCATAACAGTAACACCTAATCCCTAACCCTAATTCTAAACCGCTAACCCTAACTTTAACCTACCAACAAACCTAACACTAAACCTAACCCCTAACCCTAAACCTACACCAAAAAATCACCCTAAAACTCAACCCTTAACCCTAACCCTAACCCCTAACCCTAACTCTTAACCCTGATACTAATCCTAACACTTAAACCAAACCCTAACTGTTAACCCTAACACTAACACCCTAATGCCTAGACATAACCCTAACAGTAACCCTAACACCTAAACCTAACCATAACCCTTAATGTAAACCCTAACCCTGAACTCTAAACCTAACCCTAACTCTTAAACCTAAGTCTATCCCTAACCCCTAAACCTAACCCTAACCATTAACCCTGACCCTAACCCTTAACCCTGACCCTCATGTTAACATTTAACCCTAACCCTAACCCTTAACCCTAACCCTAAGCCTAACACTTAACCCTAATCCAATCCCTTAACCCTAACCCTAAACCTAACCCTAAACCCAACGCTAAACCTAACACTAGCCCCTAAGCCAACCCTAACACTTAACCCCTAACCCTAACACTAACCCTAACCCCTAACCCCTAACCTATAACCATCACTCTAACCCTAACCCCTAATTCCATTCCCAAACCCCTAACCCTAACACTACCCTAATTCACACACTTCTTCCATTCTCAGACTTAAGCAAGCCTAAAATACAGCCATGCCATGCCTGAGATGAGGCTCTGTCTGAGTCCTGCATGTAGTTCTTGGCCCAAGGCCCAGGATACGATGGTGTGGTGTCACGGCAACCCTGTCTACACCCCTGTAACCATAGATTAAACAGGTCTTGTGCCCTTAAACTAACCGCTAAATCTCAGCCCTAACACTAAACCTAACCCTGAAGCCTAAACCTAACCCCTAACCCTAACACTAATCCCTAAACATAACCCTAACCATGAACCCTAAACCTAACCCTACCCCCTAACCATAACCATAACACTTAACTCTAACCCTAAACCTAACACGAACCCTTAAACCTAACCCTAACTCCTAACCCTAACCCTTAACCTTAACCCTAACCATTAACCCTCACACTAACCCTTAACCCTAACCTCATTCCTAATCTTTAATGCTAAACCTAAAACTTAAACATAACCCTGTACCAAACCCTAACCCCTAACCTTAACCCTAACCCTAAACCTTAACCCTAAACCTAACTGTAACCGATAAAACTAACACTAAATGTTAACCATAACCCTAAGCCTAATCTCTAACCCTAAGCCTAACCCTAAGCCTAACCGCTAACCCTAAGCCCTCACCGTAACAATAACCTTCAACCCTAACCCTAATCATAATCCTAACCCTAAATTTAATTCTCAGATTTCTTGATCTCTGAGAGTTTAGAAAGCCTACAATCCTCCCATGCCATGCATGAAAGGAGGCTGTGCCACTGTGTCCTGCATGAAACCCAGGGGCCCATACACTGCATACAATAGAGTGGGTTCCTGGAGACAATCACAGCACCGAAGCCGCCCACGTAGTGCAGACAGGTTCCATGCCCTAAGCATAAACTTTACCCCTCAGCCATATCCCTAACCCTGAACATAACACATAACATTGATCATATTGCTCACCTTAAAACGTAAACCTCACTGCAACCCTAACTTTAACCACTTACCCTAACGTTAATGCATAACACTTACCCTGAGAACAACCTCTATCCCTTAATTCTAAACCTAACTCCCAGCCATAACTGTAACACCTAATCCCTAACCCTAATACTAAAATGGTAACCCAAACCTTAAACCTACCAAGAAAGCTAAAACTAACCCTGACCCCTAACCTTAAACTTACACCTAAAAATAATCCTACCCCTTAACAATTAACCCTAACTGTAACCACTAACCCTAACCCTAACTCTTAACCCTGATCCTAATCCTAACAATTAAACCGAACCCTGATTCTTAACCCTAACACTAACACTTACCCTAACGCCTAGACCTAACCATAACAGCAACCCTAACCCCTAACCGTACCCTACACCATAATGCTAAACCTAACACTGTACCCTAAGCCTAACCCTAACCCTTGAACCTAACTCTATCCCTAACCCATAACCCTAACCCTAACGGCTAACACTGACCCTACACTAACCCTTAACCCTAACCCTAACCCTTCACCCTAACCCTAGGCCTAAACCTTAACCCTAATCCTGTACCTTAACCCTAACCCTAAACCCTAACCCTAACCATAACACTAACCCCAACCCTAAACCTAACCCTGGCCCTTAACCCAACCCTAACACCTAACCCCAAACCCTAACGCTAACCCTAACCCCTAATCCCTAACCCCTAACCCGCACTCTAACCCCAACTCCTAACCCCAAAACCCTAACTCTAACCCTAACCCTAATTATCACATTTCTTCCATTCTCAGAGTTAACCAGGCCTACAATACAGCCATGCCATGCGTGAGAAAGGCTCTGCCTGAGTCCTGCATGTAGGTTTTGGCTCAAGGCACAGGGTACAATGGTGTGGTGTCATGGCAACACTGTCCGCACCACTTTCACCGTAGATTAAACAGGTCCTGGGCCCTTTAACCAATAAATCTAAGCCCTAACACTAACCCTAACCCCTAACCCTAAACCTAATAGCTAACCATAACAGTAACCCCTAAACATAACCCTAACCATGAACCCTAAACCTAACCCTATACCCTAACCATAACCATAACACTTAAATCTAACCCTAAAACTAACACAAACTCTTAACCCTAAACATAAGACTTAACCCTAATGCTTAACCTTAACCCTAACTGTTAACCCTCACACTAACCCTTAACCCTAACCCTAATCCTAATCTTTAACCCTAAACCTAACACTTAAACCTAATCCTGTACCAAAATCTAACCCCTAACCTTAACCCTAACCTTAAAACTTAACCCTAGGCCGGGCGCGGTGGCTCACGCCTGTAATCCTAGCACTCTGGGAGGCCGAGGTGGGCGGATCGTTTGAGCTCAGGAGTTCGAGACCAGCCTGAGCAAGAGCGAGACCCCATCTCTACTAAAAATAGAAAGAAATTATATGGACGGCTAAAATATATATATAGAAAAAATTAGCCAGGCATGGTGGTGCATGCCTGTAGTCCCAGCTACTCGGGAGGCTGAGACAGGAGGATCGCTTGAGCCCAGGAGTTTGAGGTTGCTGTGAGCTAGGCTGACGCCATGGCACTCACTCTAGCCTGGGCAACAGAGTGAGACTCTGTCTCAAAAAAAAAAAAAAAAAAAAAAAAAACTTAACCCTAAACCTAACTGTAACCATTAAACCTAACACTAAACTTTAACCCCAACCATAATCCTAACTGCTAACCCTATGCCCTCACCCTAACACTAACCTTCATTTCTAACCCTAATCATAATCCTAACCCTAAATCTAATTCTCAGATTTCTTGCTATCTCAGAGTTTAGAAAGCCGACAATCCTCCCTTGCCATGCATGAAAGGAGGCTCTGCCACTGTGTCCTCAGTGAAACCCAGGGGCCCATACCCTACGTACGATAGAGTGGGTCCCTGGCGACAATCACAGCCCTGAACACCCCCACCTAGTGCAGACAGGGCCCATGCCCTAGGCATAAACACTACCCCTCACCCATAACCCTAACCCTGAAAATAACACATAACTCTGAAACGTAAACCTCACTGTAACCCTAAATTTAACTGCTTATCTTAACGTTAATGCATAACACTTACCCTGAGATCAACCCCTATCCCATAATTCTAAACCTAACTTTTAGCCATAACCATAACACCTAATCCCTAACCCTAATTCTAAACCGCTAACCCTACCTTAACCCTACCAACAAACCTAACACTAACCCTAACACCTAATTCTAAACCTACGCCTAAAAATAATCTTAACCCTTTACCCTTAACCCTAACTCTAACCCCTAACTCTAAGCCTAACTTTTAACCCTGATCCTAATCCTAACAAACTTAACTCTATCCCTTAACCCTAACACTAACACTTACCCTAACACCTAGACCTAACCTTAACAGTAACTGTAACTCCTAACCCTAAACCTAACCCCTAACACTAACCTAACCCTGAAACCTAAACCTAACCCTAACACTAGCCCTTAAACCTAACTCTAACCCTAACCCATAACACTAACCCTAACCATTAAAACGAAAACCCAAACTGTTAACCATCACACTAACACTTAAACCTAACCCTAATCCTAATCTTTAACCCTAAACCTAACACTTAACCTTAACACTGTACCAAAACCTAACCCCTAATCCCTAACCGTAAATGTTAACCCTAAACTTAACTGTAACCATTAAATCTAACACAAACCTTTAACCCTGACCCTAACCCTAAACCCTAAACCTAAGCCCTCAACCTAACACTGACCTTCATCCCTAAACCTAACCATAATCCTAACCCTAAATATAATTCTGAGACCTCTTGCTTTCTCGGAGTTTATAAAGCCTACAATCCTCCTATGCCATGCATGAAAGGAGGCTCTGCCACTGTGTCTTGCTTGAAATACAGGGCACATACCCAGCGGATGATAGAGTGGGTTCACGGTGACAATCTCAGGCCCCTAAGTCCCCCGCCTAGTGCAGACAAGGCACGTGCCCTAAGCATAAACACTACCCCTCACCCATAACTCTAGTCTTGAAAATAACACCTAACCCTGAACCACTTGCTCACGTTAGAATGTGAACCTCATCGTAACCCTAACTTTAACCACTTATCCTAACGTTAATTCATAACACTTACCCTGAGAACAATCTCTATCCCATAGTTCTAATGCTAACTCTTATTCATAACTGTAACACCTAATTCCTACCCCTAATTATAAACCGCTAACCCTAACCATAACCCTACCAACAACCCTAACACTAACACTAACCCTAACCATATGCCTAAAAGTAACCCTAACCTTTGATCCTTAACCCTAACCCCTAACCCTTACCCTAACCCTTAACCCTAATCATAATCCTCACCATGAAACCTAACCCTATATCTTAACCCTAATCATAACACTTACTCTGATGCCTAAACCTAACCCTAACACTAACCTAACACCTAACTCTAACCCTAACTCCTAATGCTAACCCTAAACCTAACAACACTTAAACCTAAACCTATCCCTAAACCCTAACCCTATCTGTTAACCCTCACCCTAACAATTAACCCTAACCCTAAACCTTAACCCTAACCCTAACACTTAACCCTAACCCCAAGCCCAACCCTTAATCCTAACCCTAACCCTAAACCCTAACCCTAACACTAACCCCAACACTAAACCTAACCCTACCCCTAACCCAACCCTAACTCCTAACCACTAACCCTAACACTAACCCTAATCCCTAAACCCTAACTCCTAACCCACAATCTAATCCTAACCCCTAACCCTACCATAACCCTAATTCTCACACTTCCTCCATTCTCAGAGTTAAGCAAGCCTACAATACAGCCATACAATGTGTGAGATGAGGCTCCTCTTGAGTCCTGCATGTAGGTTTGGGTCCAAGGCCCAGGGTATGATGGTGTGGTGTCGTGGTGACCTTCTCCGCACCCCTCTCACCCTATATTAAACAGGTCTTGTGCCCTTAAACTAACCGCTAAAACTAACCCTTAACACTAAACCTATCCCCTATCTCTGAACCTAAGCCCTCATCCTAATGCCCAAAACTAACTCCAAACCCTTACCCTAAACATAACCCCTAAGCCCAACCCTAACCCCTAAACATAACCCTAACCATGAACCCTAAACCTTACCCTAACCTCTAACCCTAAACATAACATTTAACTCTAAACCTAAACCTAACACCAACCCTTAACCCTAACCCTAACCGCTAGCCCTAACACTTAACCTTAACCATAACCATTAACCCTGACACTAACCCTTAACCTAACCCTAATCCTAATCTTTAACCCTAAATGTAACAATTAACCCTTACCCTGTACCAAACCCTAACCCCTAACCTTAACGCTAACCCTAAACCTAACTGTAACCGTTAAAACTAACACTAACATTTAACCCTAACCCTAACCCTAAGCCCTCACCCTAGCACTAAACTTCATCCTTAACCCTAACCATAATCCTAACCCTAAATCCTAACCCTAAATCTAATTCTCAGTTTTCTTGTTTCTCAGAGTTTAGAAAGACTACAATCCTCACATTGCATATGTGAAAGGAGGCTCTGCCACTGTGTCCTGCATCAAACCCACGGGCCCTTACCCAGCGTATGATAGAGTGGATTCCCGGCGACAATCATAGACCCCCTAACCACCCTGCCTAGTGCATACAGGGCCCGTGACATAAGCATAAACACTACCCCTAACCCATAACCCTAACCCTGAACATAACACCTAACCCTGATCCTATTGCTCATCTTAACATGTAAAACTCACCGTAACCCTAACATTAACCCCTTATTCTAATGTAAATGCATAACACTTAAGCTGAGAACAGCCTCCATCCCATAATACTAACCCTAACTCCTAGCCATAACAGAAACACCTAATCCCTAAAACTAATTCTAAACCGCTAACCCTACCAACAACCCTAACACTAACCCTAACCCTAATCCCTCATCCTAACAATACGCCTAGTAATAACTCTAACCCTTAACCCTTGATACTAACCCTAACCCCTAACCATAACCATTACATTTAACTCTAACCCTAAATCCAACACGAACCCTTAACTCTAACCCTAACCACTAACCCTAACACTTAACCTTAACACTCACGGTTAACACTCACACTAACCCTTAACAATAACTCTAATCCTAATTTTTAACCCTAAGGCTAACTCTAAACCCTAACCCTGTACCAAACCCTAACCACTAACCTTAACCCTAAGCCAAGACTTAACACTAAACCTAACTGTAACCGTTAAAACTAACACTAATCTTTAAACATAATTCTAACCCTAACCCCTAAACCTAAGCCCTCAAACTAAAACTAACCTTCATCCCTAACTCTAACCATAATCCTAACACTAAATCTGATTCTCATTCTAAATCTGATTCTCAGACTTATTGCTCTCTCAGAGTTTAGAAAGCCTACAATGCTCCCATACCATGTGTGAATGGAGGCTCTGCCACTGGGTCCTGCATGAAACCCTGGGCACCATACACAGCGTACGATAGAGTGGGTTGCCTGCTATAATCCCAGGCCCCTAACCGGCCTGCATCATGCAGACAGGGCCCATGCCCTAAGCATAAACACTGCCCTTAACCCATAAACTTAACCGTGAACATAACACCTAGCCCTGATCTTATTGTTCATCTTAACACGTAAACATCATCGTAACCCTAACTTTAACCCCTTATCCTAACGTTAGTGCATAACACTTACCCTGATAACAACCTCTATCCCATAATTCTAACCCTAACTCCTGGCCATAACCATAACACTTAATCCCTAACCCTAATTCTAAATGGGTAACACTAACCCTAACACTATCAACAACCCTAACACTAACCCTAACCCTAAACCCTAATCCTAACCCTATGCCTAAAAATAACCCTAACCCTTAACCCTTAACCCTAACCCCTAACCCTAACCATAACACTTAACTCTAACCCTAAACCCAACACAAACCCTTAACCCTAACCCCAACCCCTAACCCTAACACTTAACCTTAACTCTAACCCTTAACCCTCACTCTAACCCTTAACCATAACCCTAATCCTAACCTTTAACCCTAAACCTAACACTTAAACATAACCCTGTACCAATCCCTAACCTCTAACCTTAACTCTAACCCTACACCTTAATGGTAAACCTAACTGTGATCGTTAAACCTAACAATAACCTTTAACACTAACTCTAACCCTAACCCCTAAACCTAATTCCTCACCCTAACACTAACCTTCATCCCTAACCCTAACCATAATCCTAACCCTAAATCTAATTCTCAGACTTCTTGCTTTCTCAGAGTTTATAAAGCCTACAAACCTCCCATGCCATCGTGAAAGGAGGCATTGCCACTGTGTCCTGCATGAAACCTAGGGGCCCCTACCCAGCATAAGATAGAGTGGGTTCCCGGTGACAATCCCAGACCCTTAACCCCCCAGCCTAGTTCAGTAAGGGCCCTTGCCCTAAGCATAAACTCTACCCCTCACCCATAACCCTAACACTGAACATAACACCTAACCCTGATCCTACTGCTTACCTTAAAACATAAACCTCACCGTAACCCTAACTTTAACCCCTTCTCCTAAGTTTAGTGCATAACACTAACCGAGACAACAACCCCTATCCCTTAATTCTAATCCTAACTCCTAGCCATAAGTGTAACACCTAAACCAAAAACCCTAATTCTAAACTTCTAACCTTAACCTTAACCCTACCAACGACCCTAACCCTAACCCTACACTTAAAATAACCCTAACACTTGACCCATAACCCTAACCTCAACACCTAACCCTAACCCTTAACCCTGATGCTAATCCTAACAATTAAACCTAACCCTAACTCTGAAACCTAAAGCTAACCCTTAACATAACGCCTCGACATACACTTAATAATAAGCTTAACCCCTAACCCTAACCCTAAACCCTAATGCTAATCCTGACACTGAACCCTAACCCTACGACTATCCACTAACCCTAACCCTTAATCCCACCCCTATCCCTAACCCCTAAGCCTAACACTAACCGTTAACCCTCACCCTACCCCTTAACCCTAACCCTAATCCTAATCTTTAAACCTAAACTTAACACTTAACCCTAACCCTGTACCAAACCCTAACAACTAACGTTAACACTAACCCTAAGACTTAACCTTAAACCTAACTGCAATTGTTAAAACTAACACTAAACTTTAACCCTAACTCTAACCCTAACCCCTAACCCTAAGCCCTCACCCTAAGACTAACCTGCATCTCTAACCCTAACAATAATCCGAGCCCTAAATCTAATTCTCAGACTTCTTGCTTTCTCAGAGTTTAGAAAGCCTACAATACTCCCATGCCATGCATGAAAGGAGGCTCTGCCACTGTGTCCTGCATGAAACCCAGGAACGCATACCCAGTGTATGATAGAGTGGATTCCTGGCGACAATCCCAGCCCCCTAAGTCCCCCGCATAGTGCAGACTGGGCCCATGTCTTAAGCATAAACAGTACTACTCACCAATAACAATAACCCTGAACATAACACCTAACCCTGATCCTATTGCACATCTTAAAATGTAAACCTCACCATAGCCCTAACTTTAACCCCTCATGCTAACGTTAATTCACAACACTTAGGCTGAGAACAACCCCTATCCCATAATTCTAACCTTAACTGCTAGCCATAACCATAACACCTAATCCCTGACATTAATTCTAAACCGCTAAACCTAACCTTAACCCTACCAACAACCCTAACACTAACCCTAACCCTAATCCCTCATCCTAAACCTACACCTAATAGTAGCCCTAACCCTTAACCATTAAACCTAACCCTAAACCCTAACCCTAACCATAACACTTAACTCTAACCCTAAATGCAACACGAACCCTTAACCCTAACCTTAACCACTAACCCTAACATTTAACCTTAACGTTAACCATTAACACTCACACTAACCCTGGACTCTAAACCTAATCCAGATTTTTAATTCTAACGTTAATGCTTAACCCTAACCCTGTACCAAACTCTAACCCCTAACCTTTACCCTAACCAAATGCTTAACCCTAAAGCAAGGCTTAACCATAAAGCTAACTGTAACTGTTAAACCGAACACTGACATTTAACCTTAACTCTAACCCTAACCCCTAAACCTAAGCCCTCACCCTAACACTAACCTTCATCCCTAACCCTAATCATAATTCTAACCCTAAACATAATTCTTAGACTTCTTGCTATTTCAGAGTTTAGAAAGCCTACAATCCTCCCATGCCATGCATGAAAGGAGGCTCTGCCACTGTGTCCTGCATAAAATCCAGGGGCCCAAACCCAGCATATGATAGAGTGGGTTCCCAGCGACAATCGCAGCCCTGAACCCCCCGCCTAGTGCAGACACGGTCTGTGACCTAAGAATAAACACTACCTTTCACCCATAACCCTAACCCTGAACATAACACCTACTCCCATACCGTATAGCTCACCTAAAAACATAAACCTCACTGTACCCCTAACTTTAACACCTTATCCTAACGTTAAGACATAACACTGACTGTGAAAAGAAACCCTATCCCTTAATTCTAACTCTAACTCCCAGCCATAACTGTAACACATAATCTCTAACACTAATTCTAAATCCCTAACCCTAACCCTACAACTACCCTAACACTAACCCTAAGACCTAATCCTAATCCTATGCCTAAAAAAACCCTACCCCTTAAAACTTAAACCTAACCCCAACCCCTATCCCTAACCATAACACTTAACTCTAACCCTAAACCTAACACGAACCTTTAAGCCTAACCCTAACCCTAATCCATAACCCTAACCCTGAGCATAACACCTAACCCTGACCCTATTGCTCACCTTAACACATAAATCTCACCTTAATCCTAACTTTAACCACTTATCCTAACGTTAATGCATAACACTCACCCTGAAACAACCGCTATCCCATAATTCTAACCCTAACTCTTAGCGATAACCGTAACACCTAATCGCTAACCCTAATTCTAAACCAGTAACACTAACGTTAACCCTAACAACAACCATAACACTAACCATAAACCTAACCCCTAATACGAACCCTAGGCGTAAAAATAACCCTAACCCTTAACCCTAACCCTAACCCCTATCCCTAACCTTAAAACTTAACTCTAACCTTAAACCCAACACGAATCCTTAACCTTAAACCTAACCCCTAACCCTAACCCTTAACCTTAACCCTAAACCTTAAGCCTCACACTAACCCTTAACCCTAACCCTAATCCTAATCTTTAACCCTAAACCTAGCACTTAACCCCAACCCTGTACCAAACCCTAACCCCTAACCTTAACCCTAACCCTAAACCTTAACGCCAAACCTAACTGTAACACTGAAACCTAACACTAACCTTTAACCCTATCCCTAACCCTAACCCCTAACCCTAATCCCTCACCCTAACCCTAACCTTCATCCCTAACCCTAACCATAATACTAACCATAAGTCTAAATCTCAGACTTCTTGCTTTCTCAGAGTTTAGAAAACCTACAATATCCTCATGGCATGCGTGAAAGGAGGTTCTGCCACTATGTCCTGCATGAAACCCAGGGGCCGATACCAAGTGTATGTTAGAGTGGGATCCCTGTGACAAGCGGAGCCCCATAAGCGCCCCTCCTAGTGCAGACAGGGACCGTGCCCTAAGCATAAACGCTACCGCTGACTCATAACCCTATCCCTGAACATAACACCTATCCCTGATCCTATTACTCACATTAAAACATAAACCTCACTGTAAACCTAACTTTCAACACTTATCCTAACTTTAGAGCACAACACTTACAGTGAGAACAACCCCATCCCTTAATTCGAACCCTAACTCCTGGCCATAACTGTAACATCTAATCCAGAATCTTCATTCTAAACAGCTAACCCTAA
This sequence comes from Eulemur rufifrons, assembly GCF_041146395.1. NCBI lineage: Eukaryota > Metazoa > Chordata > Mammalia > Primates > Lemuridae > Eulemur > Eulemur rufifrons. Next base: position 55,988,087 of record NC_090987.1, read on the forward strand.
TCTTAACCATACCAACAATCCTAAAACTAACCCTAACCCTAAACCCTAACCTTAATGCTATGCCTAAAAATACCCCAACCCTTGACCCTTAACCCTAACCCCTAATCCTAACCAGTAACCCTGATCCTAATCCTAACAATTAAACCTAACCCTAACTCTGAACCCTAAACCTAACCCTTACGCTAACACCCAGACCTAACCATCACATTAACCCTAACCCCTAATCCTAACCCTAACCCTGAACCCTAAGCCTAAATCTAACCCTTAAACCTCACTCTAACGCTTAACCCTGATGCTAACACTAAAACTTAACCCTAACCCTAACACTTAACCCTAACCCAAAGCCCAACCCTTAACTTTTTTTTTTTTTTTTTGAGACAGAGTCTCACTCTGTTGCCCAGGCTAGAGTGAGTGCCGTGGCGTCAGCCTAGCTCACAGCAACCTCAAACTCCTGAGCTCAAGGGATCCTCCTGTCTCAGCCTCCCGAGTAGCTGGGACTACAGGCATGTGCCACCATGCCCAGCTAATTTTTTCTATATATATTTTTAGCTGTCCATATAATTTCTTTCTATTTTTAGTAGAGGTGGGGTCTCGCTCTTGCTCAGGCTGGTCTCGAACTCCTGAGCTCAAACGATCCGCCCACCTCGGCCTCCCAGAGTGCTAGGATTACAGGCGTGAGCCACCGCGCCCGGCCCAACCCTTAACCTTAATCCTATCCCTAACCCTAACCCTAACCCTAACCCAAACACTAACCCTAACCCCAAACCTAACTCTAGTCCCTAACCCAACCCTAACACCGAACTCCTATATGTAACACTAACCCTAACCCCTAATCCCTAACCCCTAACCCTCACTTGAACCCTAAACGCTAACCCCAAACCACTAACACTAACCCTACCCTAATTCTCACACTTCCTCCATTCTCAGAGTTAAACAAGTCTAAAATAAAGCCATGCCATGTGAGATATGAGGCTCCGTATGAGTCCTGCATGTAGGTCTGGGCCCTAGGCCTAGGGTAGGATGGTGTGGTGTCGTGGTAACCCTGTTCGCCACCTTTCACCATAGATTAAACAGGTCCTCTGCCCTTAAAGTAACTGCTAAATATAACCCTAACATTAACCCTAACCATGAACACTAAACTTAAGCACGGACCCTGACACCCAAAACTAACTCTAAAGACTTACTCTAAAGCTATCCCCTAACCCTAGCCCTAAGCCTAAAAGTAACCCTAACCATGAACACGAAACCTAACCCTAACCCCTAACCCTAACCATAACACTTAACCCTAACCCTAAACCTAACACAAACCCTTAACCCTAACCCTTATCCATAACCCTAACACTTAACCTTAACCCTAACCATTAACCCTCACAATAACCCATAACCCTAACCCTAATCCTAATCTTTAACCTTAAACATAACAGTTTACCCTAACCCTGTACCAAAACCTGATGCCTAACCTTAACCCTAACCCTAACCCTAACCCTAACCTAAATCTAACTGTAACCGTTAAACCTAATACTAACTTTTAACCCTGACTGTAACACTAACCCCAACCCTAAGCCCTAACCCTAACACTAACCTTTATCCCTACCCTAGCCATAATCCTAACCCTAAATCTAATTCTCAGACTTCTTGCTTTCTCAGAGTTTGGAAAGCCTACAATCCTCCCTTGCCATGCGTGAAAGAAAGCTCTGTCAACGTGTCCTGCAGGAAACACAGGGGCCCATACCCAGCATACGATAGAGTGGTTTCCCGGGGACAGTTGCAGCACACTAACCTCCCCGCCTAGTGCTGACAGGACCCTTGTCCTAAGCATAAACACTACCCCTCACCCATAACCCTATCCTGAACATAACACCTAACCCTGATCCTACTGCTCAACTTAACATGCAAACATCACTGTAACGTAACTTTAACCCCTTATCCTAACGTTAATGCATAACACTTAGCCTGAGAACAACCCTTATCCCATAATTCTAACCCTAACTCCTAGCCATAACTGTGATACCTAATCCCTAACCCTATTTCTGAACTGCTAGCTCTAACCTTAAACGTACCAACAACCCTAACACTAACCCTAACCATAATCCCTAATCCTAACCCTACACGTAAAAATAACCCTAACCCTTAAACCTTAACCCTAACACTAACCCCCAACCTTAACCATTACCCTTAACTCTAACCCTAAACCCAACAAGAATAATTAACCATAATGCTAACCCCTGAACCTAACCCTTAATTTTAACACTAACCGTTAACCCTCACACGAACCCTTAACCTTAAACCTAATCCTAATCTTTAACCCTAAACCTAACACTTAACCCTAACCTTGTACCAAACCCTAATGACGAAACTTAACCCCAACCCTAAAACTTAACCCTAAACCTAAGTGTAACCGTTAAACCTAACACTAAACTTAAATGCTAATCCTAAACATAACCACTAACACTAAGCCCTCACCCTAACAGTAACCTACATCTGTAACCCTAACCATAATCCTAACCCTAAATCTAATTCTCAGACTTCTTTCTTTCCCAGAGTTTAGAAAGCATACAATCCTTCCATGCCATGCGTTTAAGGAGGCTCTGCCACTGTGTCCTGCATGAAACCCAGGGGCCCATACCCAGCGTATGATAGAGTGGGTTCCCGGCGACAGTCGCAGCCTGCTAACACCCCCGCCTAGTGCAGACAGGGCACATGCCCTAAGGATAAACATTACCCCTCACCCATACCTGAACCCTGAACATAAAACATAACACTGATCCTAATGCTCACCTTAAAAAGTAAACCTCACTGTAACCCTATCTTTAACCCCTTATCCAAACGTTAATGCATAACAGCTACACTGAGAACAACCCCTATCCCTTAATTTTAACCGTAACTCCAAGCTATAACTGTAAAACCTATTCCCTAACCCTAATTCTAAACCGCTAACCCTAACTTTAACCCTACCAACAATGCTAACACTAACCCTAACCCTAACCCCTAACACTAACCCAATGCATAAAAATAACCCTAACCCTTGACCCTTAACCCTAACCCTAACCCCTACACTAACCCTAACCCTTAACCCAGATCCTAATTCTAAAAAGTAAACCTAACCCTAACTCTTAACCCTAACACTAATACTTACGATAATTAGCACCTGGACCTAACCCGAGCAGTAAACGTAATCCCTAAAACTAACCCTAACCCCTAATGCTTACCTTAACCCTGAAACCTAAATCTTACCCCAACACTTAACCCTAACTCTATCCCTAACCCATAACCCTAACCGTAACCGTTAACCTTCACCCTAACACTTAACCCTAACCCTAAGCCTAAACTTTACCCTTAATACTATCCCTTAACAATAACCCTAAACCTAACACTAACTCCAACCCTTTACCTAACCCTAGCCCCTAACCCAACCCTAACACCTAACCCCTAACACTAACACTAACCCTAACCCCTAGCCCCTAACCCCTAACACTCGCTCTAACCCCAAACCACTAATCCAAAACCTAACCCTAATTCTCACACTTCTTCAATTCTCAGAGTTAAGCAAGCCTGCAGCCATCCCATGCGTGAGATGAGCTCCGCCTGAGTCCTGCATGTAGGTCTGGGTCCAAGGCCCAGGGTATGATGGTGTGGTGTTGCGGCAACCCTGTCCACACCCATCTCAACCTAGACTAAACAGGTCCTGTGTCCGTAAACTAACTGCTAAATCTAAGCCTTAACACTAACCATAACCCATAACCTTAAACTGAAGCCCTGACCCTAATGCCCAACATTAACACTAAACCCTAACCCTAAACCTAACCCCTAAGACTAAACCCTAAACGTAACCCTAACGATGAACCCTAATCCTAAACCTAAGCCCTAACCCCGACCATAACAGTTAACTCTAACCCTAAACCTAACATGAACCCTTAACACTAACCCTAACCCCTAACCCTAACACTTAACCTTAAACCTAACAGTTAACCTTCACACGAACTCTTAACCCTAACCCTCATCCTAATCCTTAACACTAAACCTAACACTAAACCCTAACCCTGTACCAAAACCTAACCCCTAACCTTAACCCGAACCCTAAAATTTAACCCTAAACCTAACTGTAACAGTAAAATTAACAGTAAAATCTAACACTAACATTTAACCCTAACCTTAACCCTAACCCCTAACCCTAAGCCCTCACCCTAACACTAACCTTCATCCCTAACACTAACCATAATCCTAACCCTGAATCTAATTCTCACACTTCTTGCTTTCTCAGAGTTTAGAAAGCCTGAAATTCTCCTATGCCATGCGTGAAAGGAGGCTCTGCTACTGTGTCCTGCATGAAACCCAGGGGCCCATACCCAGCATATGATAGAGTGTGTTCCCAGTGACAAGCAAAGCCCCCTAAAGCTCCCGCCTAGTGCAGACAGGGCCCATGCCCTAAGCATAATAACTACACCTCCCCAATAACCCTAACCCTGAACATAACACCTAACCCCGATCCTATTGCTAACCTTAACATGTAAATCTCCCAATAACCTGTAACGTTAACCCCTTATCCTAACGTTAATGCATAACACTTACCCTGAGAACTAGCCCTATCCCATAGGTCTAACCCTAACTCCTAGCCATAACCATAACACCTAATCAATAACCCTAATTATAAACTGTGAAACCTAAACTTAATCCTACCAACAACACTAGACCTAACCCTAACCTTAACCCCTAACCCTATACCTATGCCTAAAAATAACCCAAATCCTTGACCGTTTACCCTAAACCCTAACCCTTAATCCTCATCCTAATCCTAACAATAAAACCTAACCCTAAATCTTAACCCTAACACTAACCCTTACCCTAACGCCTAGACGTAATCCTAACAGTAATGATAACCACTAACCCTAACATTAACGACTAATGCTAACCCTAAACCTGAACCCTAAGTCCAACCCTAAACCTTAACCCTAACCCTACCCCTTACCACTAACCTATCCCTAACTGGTAACCCTCACCCTAACCCTTAACACTGACCCTAACCCTAAAAACTTATCCCTAACCATAACACTTAACCCTAAGCCCAACCCTTAACCCTAATCCTATCCCTTAACCCTAACACTAACCCCAACCCTAAATGTAACTCTAGCCCCTAACCCAACCCTAATACCTAATCCCTAACCCTAACACTAAACCTAACCCCTAATCCCTAACCCCTAACGCTCACTCTAACCCCAAACCCCTAACCCTACCTCTAACCCTAATTCTCACACTTCTTCAATTCTCAGAGATAAGCAAGCCTACAATACAGCCATGCCATGCGTGAGATGAGCTCTGCCTGAGTCCTGCATGTAGGTCTGGGCCCAAGGCCCACGGTATGATGGTGTGGTGTCGCGGCAACCCTGTCCACACCCATCTCAACCTAGACTAAACAGGTCCTGAGCCCTTAAACTAACTGCTAAATCTAAGCCCTAACACTAACCCTAACCCGTAACACTAAACCGAAGCCCTGACCCTAACGCCCAACACTAACACTAAACCCTAACCCTAAACCTAATCCCTAACACTAACCGCCAAACATAACCCTAACCATGAACCCTAATCCTAAACCTAACCCCTAACCCTAACCGTAACAGTTAACTCTAACCCTAAACCTAACACTAACCCTTAAAACTAAACCCAAACCCTAACCCTAACCCTTAACCTTAAACATAACTGTTAACCCTCACACGAACCCGTAACCCTAACCCTCATCCTAATCCTTAACACTAAACCTAAGACTGAACCCTAACCCTGTACCAAACCCTCACCTCTATCCTTAATCCTAACCCTAAAACTTAACACTAAACCTAACAGTAACTGTAAAATCTAACACTAACCTTTAAACCTAACCCTAACCCTAAGCCCTCACTCTAACACTAACCTTCATCCCTAACACTAACCATAATCCTAACCCTGAATCTAATTCTCACACTTCTTGCTTTCTCAGAGTTTAGAAAGCCTGCAATCCTCCTATGCCATGCATGAAAGGAGGCTCTGCTACTGTGTCCTGCATGAAACCCTGGGGCCCATACCCAGGATACGATAGAGTGAGTTCCCAGTGACAATCGAAGCCCCCGAAACCCCATGCCCAGTGCAGACAGGGCCCATGCCCTAAGCATAAACACTACCCCTCCCCAATAACCTTAACCCTGAACATAACACGTAACCCTGAACCTATTGCTAACCTTAACATGTAAATCTCAAAATAACCTGTAACTTTAACCCCTTATCCTAACGTTAATGCATAACACTTACCCTGAGAACAATCCCTATTCCATAAGTCTCACCCTAACTCCTAGCCATAACTGTAACACCTAATCAATAATGCTAATTCTAAACCGTGAAACCTAACCTTAATCCTACCAACAACGCTAACACTAACACTAACTTTAACACTTAACCTTAACCCTATGCCTAAAAATAACCCTAATCCTTGACCCTTTTTTTTAATTTCATCTTGTTATGGGGGATACAGAATTGCAGGTTACATACGTTGCTCCTGTACCGCCTTTCCCCCCAAGTCAGAGCTCCAGGCGTGTCTGTTCCCCAGGTAGTGCCCGTTGCACCCATCATGTAGGTATATATCCCTCCCTTCCCCACCCCCCCTTCCCGAGTCAGCACCTTCAAGCGTTATCAATCCCCAAATGGTGCACAATGCACTCATTGTGTAGGCATACCCCCATCCCCTCCCCCACCCCCCACCTCAGTTTGATATCCAATTGGTGTCGTTCCCAGATTTGTATTTAGGTGATGATCAGGGAAACCAATTTTCTGGTGAGTACATGTGATGCTTGTTTTTCCATTCTTGGGATACTTCACTTAATATAATGGGTTCCAACTCTCTCCAGGAGAACCATAGAGATGTCGTATCTTCATCATTCCTTATAGCTGAGTAATATTCCATGGTATACATATACCACAGCTTACTAATCCAATCATGTATTGATGGGCATTTGGGTTGTTTCCACATCTTTGCTATTGTGAATTGTGCTGCTATAAACATTCAGGTACATGTGTCTTTGTTAAAGAATGACCTTTTTTCGTTTGGGTATATGCCCAGTAATGGGATTGCTGGGTCAAATGGCAGGTCTACTTGAATCTGTTTAAGATACCTCCATAATGCTTTCCACAGGGGTTGCACTAGTTTGCAGTCCCACCAGCACTGTATTAGTGTTCCTGTGTCTCCACACCCACGCCAACATGTGTTGTTTTGGGTTTTTTCGATAAAGGCTATTCTCATTGGAGTTAAGTGATATCTCATTGTGGTTTTGATTTGCATTTCTCTGATGATTAGGGATGTTGAGCATTTTTTTCATATGTTTAATCCTTGACCCTTAACCCTAACCCCTGACCCTAACCTTTACCCTCATCCTAATCCTAACAATAAATCCTAACCCTATATCTTAACCCTAACACTAACCATTACCCTAACGCCTAGACCTAATAGTAGCAGTAACACTCACCACTAACACTAACAACTAATTCTAACCCTAAACCTGAACCCTAAACCTAACCCTAACCCTTAACCTTAACGCTATCCCTTACACTTAACCCTATCCCTAACCATTAACCCTCAACCTAACCCTTAACACTGACCCTAACCCTAAAATCTTATTCCTAACCCTAACACTTAACCCTAACTCTTATCCCAAATCTTAACCGTAATCCTAATCCTTAAACCTAACCCTAACACTAACCCTAATCCTAAATCTAACTCTAGCCCCTAACCCAACCCTAATACCTAACCCCTAACCCTAAACCTAACCCCTAATCCCTAACCCCTAATGCTCACTCTAACCCCAAACCCCTAACCCTAACTCTAACCTTAATTCTCACACTTCTTCCATTCTCAGAGTTAAGCAAGCTTACAATACAGTCATGCCATGTGTGAGATGAGGCTCTGCCTCAGTCCAGCATGTAGGTCTGAACACAAGGCCCAGGGTACGAGGGTGTGGTGTCGCAGTGACCCTGTCAGCACCCATGGAACCATGGATTACACAGGTCCTCTGCCCTTAACCTATACCCTACCACTAAATCTAAACCCTACCACTTACCCTAAAACCTAATACTAACCCTTAACCTTAACCCTAACCATTAACCCTCACACTAACCCTTAACCCTAACCCTAAACCTAATCTTTAACCCTAAACCAAACACATAACCCAAACCAGTACCTAACCCTAACCCCTAGCCTTAACCCTCACCTAAAAACTTAACACTAAACCTAACTGTAACTGTTAAACCTAACACTGACCTTTAACCCTAACCCTAACTCTAAGCCCTAACACTACTCCCCCTCCCTGACAATAACCTTCACCCCTAACTCTACCATAATCCTAACCCTCAATCTTATTCTCAGACTTTTGTTTTCTCAGAGTTTAGAAAGCCTACAGTCCTCCCATGCCATTCGTGAAAGGAGGCTCTGCCACTGTGTCCTGCATAAAACCCAGGGGCCCATACACAGCGTACGATAGAGTGGGTTCCTGGTGAGAATTCTAGCCCCCTAACCCCCCAGCCTAATTCAGACAGGGCTTGTGTCCTAAGCATAAACACTATCACTAATCCATAACCCTAAACCTGAACATAACACCTAACCCTGATCCTGTTGCTCACCTTAACACGTAGAACTCACTGTAACCCTAACTTTAACCCCTTATCCTAACGTTAACGCATAACACTTACCCTTAGAAAAACCCCTACAACATAATTCTAACCCTAAATCCTAGCCTTAACCATAACACCTAATCCCTAACCCTAATTCTGAACTGCTAACTCTAACCTTAACCCCACCAACAACCCTAACACTAACCCTAACCCTAAACCCTAATCCTACCCTATGCCTAAAAGTAACCCTAACTCTTACCCTTATCCCTAACCCAAAACCCTGTCCCTAACCATAACACTTAACTCTAACACTAAACCTAACACGAACCCTTAACCCTAACTCCTAATCCTAACACTTAACCCTAACCCTAACTGTTAACCCTCACACTAACACTTAACGCTAACCCTAATACCAAACCTAACCCCTAACTTAAACCCTCACCTGAAACCATAACCCTAAACCTCACTGTAACCGTTAAACCTAACACTAACCTTTAACCCTAACTCTACCCGTAACCCCTAACCCTAATCCCTTACCCTAAAACAAACCTTCATCCCTCATCCTAACGATAATCCTATCCCTAAATCTATTTGTCAGACGTCTTGCTTTCTCAGAGTTTAGAAAGCCTACAATCCTCCCATGCCATGCGTAAAAAGAGGCTCTGCCACTGGGTCCTGCAGGAAATCCAGGGGCCCATACCAAGCGTACGATAGAGTGGTCTCCCAGTGACCATCCTAGACCCCTAAGCCCCCCAACTAGTGCAGACAAGGACCGTGCCCTAAGCATAAACACTACCACTAACCCATAACCCTAACCCTGAACATAACACCTAACCCTGATCTTATGGCTCACCGTGACATACAGACCTCACTGTAACCCTAACTTTAACCCCTCCCTAACGTTAATGCATAACATTTACCCTGAGAACAACCCGTATCCCATAATTCTAACCCTAACTCCTAGCCATAACCGTAACGCCTAATCCTTAACTCTAATTTTGAACTGCTAAGCCTAACTTTAACCCTATCAACAACCCTAACACTAAGCCTAACCCTAACCCCTAATCCTAACCCTATGCCTAAAAATAAACCTAACCATTAACACTTAACCATAACGCAAAGCCCAAACCCTAACCATAACACTTAACTCTAACACTAAACCTAACATGAATCCTTAACCCTAACCCTTACCCTTCACCCTAACCATTAACCCTCACACTAACCCTTAATCCTAACCCTAATCCTAATCTTTAACCCTAAACCTAACACTTCACCCTAAGCCTGTACCAAACCCTAACCCCTGACCCTAACCCTAACCCTAACAATAACCATAACCCCTAATCCTTACCCTAACCCTAACCTGAACCCTAAACCTACCACTTAACCCTAACCGTGTACCAAACCCTAAACCCTAACCTTAAGCCTAACCCTAAACCTTAACCCTCAACCTAACTGCAACCCTTAAACCTAACACTAACCTTTAACCATAAATCTAACCCTAACCCCTAACCGTAAGCCCTCACCCTACGACTGAACTTCATCCCTAACCCTAACCATAATCCTACCCCTAAATCTAATTCTCAGACTTCTTGCTATCTCAGAGTTTAGAGAGCCTACAATCTTCCAAAGCCATGCAAGAAAGCCGGCTCTGCCACAGTGTGCTGCATGAAAGCCAGGGGCCCATACCCTGCATATGATAGGGTGGGTTCCCGGTGACAATCGTATCCCCCTAACTGCCCCTCCTAGTGCAGGCAGGGCCTGTGCCCTAAGCATAAACCCTACCGCTCACCCATAACACTAACCCTGATCCCTTTGCTCATCTTAACACGTAAACATCACCGTAACCCTAACTTTAACACCTTATCCTAACATTAATGCATAACACCAACCCTAAGAACAACCCCTATCCCTTAATTCTAACCCTAACTCCTAGCCGTAACTGTAACACCTAATTCCTAACCCTAATTCTAAACCACTACACGTTACCTTAACCCTACAAACAACCCTAACCCTAACCCAAACCCTAACCGTATGCCTGAAAATAACTGTACCAATTTACCCTTAAACCTAAACTTAACCCCTAACCCTAAGCCTTAACCCTGATCCTAATCCTAATTAAACTTAACCCTAACACTTAACCCTAACACTAACCCTTACCCTAATGCTTAGACCACACCTTAACAGTAACCCTAACACCTAACCCTAACCCTTAAACCTAACTCTATCCCTAACCCATAACCCTAAGCCTAACCATTAACCCTCACCCTAACACTTAACTTGGACAGTAACACTAACCCTAACACTTCACGCTAACCCTAAACCTTAACCCTTAACCTTAATCCAATCCCTTAACCCTAACCCCTAATCCCTAACACCTAACCCTCACTCGAACACTAACCCCTAACCATAACCATAACCCTAATTCTCACACTTCCTGCATTCTCAGAGTTAGCCAAGCCTACAATACAACCATGCCATGCATGAGAAGAGACTCCGCCTGAGTCCTGCATGTAGGTCTGGGCCCAAGGCCCAGGGTAAAATGGTGTGGTGTCGCGGTGACCCATTCCGCACCCTTCTCACCAAAGATTAAACAGGTCCTGTGCCCTTAAACTAACCTCTAAATCTAAGCCCTAACACAAACCCTAACACTAATCCCTAATCCTGAACCTAAGCTCTGACCCTAACGCCCAACACTAAACACTAAACCCTTACCCTAATCCTAACCCATAACCCTAACAGCTAAAGGTAACCCTAACCATGAACCCTAAACCTAACCCTAACCCCTCACCTTAACCATAACACTCACCTCTAACCCTAAGCCTAACACAAACCCTTAAACCTAACCTTAATCAATAACCTGCACACTTAACCTTAACCCTAACCGTTAACCCTCACACTAACCCTTAAACCTAAGCCTATTCCTAATTTTTAACCCTAAACCTAACACTTAACCCTTACCCTGTACCAAAACCTAACCCCTAACCTTAACCCTAACACTAACCCTTAAACCTAAATCTAACTGTAACCGTTAAACCTAATACTAACCTTTAACCCTGACTGTAACACTAACCCCAACCCTAAGCCCTAACCCTAACACTAACCTTTATCCCTAACCCTAACCATAATCCTATCCCTAAATCTAATTCTCAGACTTCTTGCTTTCCCATAGTTTAGAAAGCCTACATGCTCCCATGATATGCGTGAAAGGAGGCTCTGCCTCTGTGTCCTGCATGAAACCCAGGGGCCCATACCCAGTGTATGATAGAGTGCTTTTCTGGGGACAATACCAGCCCCCTAACCCTCCCCCCCGCCCCCCCGCCTAGTGCAGACAGGGCCATGCCCTAAGCATAAACACTACCCTTCACCGATAACGCTAACCCTGAACATATCACCTAACCCTGATCCTATTGCTCACCTTAACACGTAGACCTCACTCTAACCCTAACTTTAACTGCATCTCCTAAAGTTAATGCATAACACTTACGCTGAGAGCAACGCCTATCCCATAATTCTATCCCTAAATCTTAGCCATAACCATAACACCTAATCCCTAACCCTAATTCTGAACTGCTAACCCTAACCTTAACCCCACCAACAATCCTAACACTAACCCTAACCCTAAACCCTAATCCTACCCTATGCCTAAAAGTAACCCTAACTCTTACCCTTATCCCTAACCCAAAACCCTGTCCCTAACCATAACACTTAACTCTAACACTAAACCTAACACGAACCCTTAACCCTAACTCCTAATCCTAACACTTAACCCTAACCCTTACTGTTAACCCTCACACTAACACTTAACGCTAACCCTAATACCAAACCTAACCCCTAACTTAAACCCTCACCTGAAACCATAACCCTAAACCTCACTGTAACCGTTAAACCTAACACTAACCTTTAACCCTAACTCTACCCGTAACCCCTAACCCTAATCCCTTACCCTAAAACAAACCTTCATCCCTCATCCTAACGATAATCCTATCCCTAAATCTATTTGTCAGACGTCTTGCTTTCTCAGAGTTTAGAAAGCCTACAATCCTCCCATGCCATGCGTAAAAAGAGGCTCTGCCACTGGGTCCTGCAGGAAATCCAGGGGCCCATACCAAGCGTACGATAGAGTGGTCTCCCAGTGACCATCCTAGACCCCTAAGCCCCCCAACTAGTGCAGACAAGGACCGTGCCCTAAGCATAAACACTACCACTAACCCATAACCCTAACCCTGAGCATAACACCTAACCCTGGTCTTATGGCTCATCGTGACACACAGACCTCACTGTAACCCTAACTTTAACCCCTATCCTAACGTTAATGCATAACATTTACCCTGAGAACAACCCCTATCCCATAATTTTAACCCTAACTCCTAGCCATAACCGTAACGCCTAATCCTTAACTCTAATTTTGAACTGCTAAGCCTAACTTTAACCCTATCAACAACCCTAACACTAAGCCTAACCCTAACCCCTAATCCTAACCCTATGCCTAAATATAAACCTAACCATTAACACTTAACCATAACGCAAAGCCCAAACACTAACTATAACACTTAGCTCTAACACGAAACCTAACATGAACCCTTATCCCTAACCGTTACCCTTCACCCTAACCGTTAACCCTCACACTAACCCTTAATCCTAACCCTAATCCTAATCTTTAACCCTAAACCTAACACTTCACCCTAAGCCTGTAGCAAACCCTAACCCCTGACCCTAACCCTAACCCTAACAATAACCATAACCCCTAATCCTTACCCTAACCCTAATGCTAACCCTAACCCTGAACCCTAAACCTACCACTTAACCCTAACCGTGTACCAAACCCTAAACCCTAACCTTACCAAACCCTAAACCCTAAACCCTAACCGTGTACCAAACCCTAAACCCTATCCTAAACCATAACCTTAACCGTGAACATAACACCTAACCTTGAATCTATTGCTCAGCTTAACCCGTAGACCTCACTGTAGCTCTAACTTTAACCTCTTATCTTATCGTTAATGCATAACACTTACGCTGAGAACAACCCCTATGCCTTAATTCTAACCCTAACTCCTGGCCAGAACTGTAACACATAATCTCTTACCCTAATTATAAACCACTGACCCTAACCTTAACACTACCAACAACCCTAACACTAACCCTAACCCTAACCCCTAATCCTACCTTATGCCTAAAAGAATCCCTAGGCCATAACCCTAACAAAAAACCTAACCCTAAGTATGACACTTAAATCTAACTCTAAAAGTAACACAAACCCTTAACCCTAACCCTAACCCCTAACCCTAACACTTAACCTTAACCCTAACTGTTAACACTCACAATAACCCTTAACCCTAACCCTAATCCTAATCTTTAACCCTAAACGTAACACTTAACCCTTACCCTGCAACAAAACCTCACCCCTAACTTTAACCCTCACCCTGAAACTTAACCGTAAACCTAACTGTAACCGTTAAACCTAACACTAACATTTAACCCTGACCCTAACCCTAACTCCTAACACTAACCTTTTCCCTAACACTAACCATAATCCTAACCCTAAATCTAATTCTCAGACTTCTTGCTTTCTCAGAGATTAGAAAGCCTACAATCTTCCCATGCCATGTGTGAAAGGAGGCTCTGCCACTGTGTCCTGCATGAAACCCACATGCCCATACCCAGCCTATGATACAGTGGGTTACTGGCGACAAGCCTAGATCCCTAATCCTCCCGCCTAGTGTAGACAGGGCCCATGCCTTAAGCATAAAGAGTACCCCTAACCCATAACCCTAACCCTGAACATAGCACCTAACCCTGATCCTATTGCTCACCTTAAAACGCAGACCTCACTGTAACCCTAACTTTAACCCCTTGTCCTAAGGTTAATGCATAACACTTATGCTGAAAACAACCCCTATCCCATAATTCTACCCTAAATCCTAGGAATAACTGTAACAACTAGTCCATAACCCTAGTTCTAAATGGTAACTCTAAACCCTACCAACAAACTTAACCCTAATGCTAATCCTAGCAAAAACCCTAACAGTAACACTAACCCTAACACCTGATCTTAACAGTCCACCTGAAAATAACCTTAACCTTTAACCCTAACCCAGCCCCTAACCCTAACCATAACACTTTAACCCCAAACCTAACACGAAACTTTAACCCAAACCATAACCCGTAACCCTACCGTTAACCTTAACTCTAACCATTAACCCTCACACTAACCCTTAACCCCAACCCTAATCCTAATTTTATCCTAAACCTAACACTTAACAGTAACCCTGTACCAAACCCTAACCCCTAACCTTAAACCTCACCCTAAACCGTAACCCTAAACCTAACTGTAACCGCTAAAACTAACACTAGGCTGGGCGCGGTGGCTCATGCCTGTAATCCTAGCACTCTGGGAGGCCGAGGCGGGTGGATCGCTCAAGGTCAGGAGTTCGAGACCAGCCTGAGCAAGAGCGAGACCCCGTCTCTACTAAAAATAGAAAGAAATTATATGGACAACTAAAAATATATATAGAAAAAATTAGCCGGGCATAGTGGCACATGCCTGTAGTCCCAGCTACTCGGGAGGCTGAGGCAGTAGGATCGCGTACGCCGAGGAGTCTGAGGTTGCTGTGAGCTAAGCTGACGCCACGGCACTCACTCTAGCCTGGGCAACAAAGTGAGACTCTGTCTCAAAAAAAAAAAAAAAAACTAACCCGAACTCTACCCATAACCTCTAATCCTAAGCCCTCACCCTAAGACTAATCTTTCTCCCTAACCTTAACCATAATCCTAACCCTAAATCTAATTCTCAGACTTCCTGCTGTCTCACAGTTTAGAAAGCCTACAATCATCCCATGACATGTGTAAAAGGAGGTTCTGCCACTGTGTCCTGCATGAAACTGAAGTGCCAATACCCAGCATAAGATAGAGTGGTCTCCCGGCAACAATCCTAGACCCCTAAACCCCTGCCTAGTGCAGAGAAGGACCGTGACCTAACCATAAACACTGCCCCGAACCCATAACTCTAACCCTGAACATAACACCTAACCCTGATCTTATTGCTCACCTTAACACGTAGACCTCACTGTAACCCTAACTTTAACCCCTATCCTAACATTAATGCTTAAAACTTACCCTGAGTACAAACCCTATCCCATAATTCTAACCCTACCAACAACTGTAACACTGTAACTTTAACCCTACCAACAACTGTAACACTAAGACTAACCCTAACCCCTAATGCTAAACCTATGCCTAAAAATAAACCTAACTCTTAACCGATTAACCCTAACGCTTAACCCTAACCATAACACTTAACTCTAAAGCGAAACCTAACATGCACCCTTAACCCTAACCCCGAACACTAACACTTAACGTTAATCCTCACACTAACCCTTAACCCTAACCCTAAGACTAATCTTTAACCCTAACCATAACACTTAACACTAACCCTGTACCAAACCCTAACCCCTAACCTTAACCCTAACTGTAAACCTTAACCCTGCACCTAACTGTAACTGGTAAACCTAACCCTAACCCTAACCCTAAGCCCTCACCCTAAGACTAAACTTCATCCCTAACCCTAACCATAATCTTAGTCCTAAATCTAATTTGTAGACTTCTTGTTTTCTCGGAGTTTAAAAACCCTACAATCCTCCAAAGCCATGCAAGAAGGCCAGCTCTGCCACAGTGTCCTGCATGAAACCCAGGGGCCCATACTCTGCGTACAATAGAGTGGGTTCCCAGCGACAATCACAGTCCCCTACCTCCCCCTCCTAGTGCAGACAGGGCCCGTGCCCTAAGCAAAAACCCTGCCCCTCACCCATAACCATAACCCTGAACATAACACCTAACCCTTATGTTATTGCTCATCTTAACATGTAAACTGGACCATAACCCTAACTTTAACCCCCATCCTAAAGTTAATGCGTAACACTTACCCTAAGAACATCCCCTATCCCTTAATTCTAAGCCTAACTCCTAGCATAACCATAACACTCCTAAAACTTAATTATAAACTACTAAACATTACCTTAATCCTACAAACAACCCTAACACTAACCCTAACCCTAACCCTAACCCTTATCCCTGATCCTAATCCTAACAACTAAACCTAATCTTAACTCTTAACTCTAACACTAACCATTACTCTAACGCCTAGAAGAAACCCTAACAGTATACCTAAACCCTAACCCCTAATGCTAACCCTAACCCTGAACTCTAAACCTAACCCTAATCCTGTCCCTTAAACCTAACACTATCCCTAACCCATAACCCTAGTCCTAACCGTTAACACTCACCCTAACCCTTAACTCGGACCAAAACCCTAACACTTAACCCTAACCCTATCCCTTAACGCTAACCCTAAGCCTTAACACTTTACCCCAATCCTATCCCTTAAGCCTAACCCTAATCCCTAACCCTAACCCTAACAGTAACCCTAACTCTGAATCTAACCCTGGCCCCTAAACCAACCCTAACCCGTAACCCCTAACCCTAACACTAACCTCAACTCCTAATTCCTAACCCCTAAACGACACTCGAACCCTAACCCCTAACCCTAAACACCTAACCATAATCATAACCCTAATTCTCACACTTCCTCCATTCTCAGAGTTCACCAAGCCTTCAATAGAGCCATGCCATGAGTGAGAAGAGGCTCCACCTGAGTCCTGCATGTAGGTCTGGGCCCAAGGACCAGGAACGATGGTGTGGTGTGGAGCTGACCCATTCTGCACCCTTCTCACCATAGATTAAACAGGTCCTGTGCCCTTAAACTAACCATTAAATCTAAGCCCCAACACTAAACCTAAACCCTAACCCTAAACCTAAGCCCTTATCCTAATGTCAAACACTAACACTAAACAGTCACCCTAAACCAAACCGTAACACTAACCCCTAAACGTAACCCTAACCATGAACCCTAAAACTAACCCTAAACTCTAACCCTAACCATAACACTTAACTCTAACCCTAAACCTAACATGGACCCTTAACCCTAAACCTAACTCCTGACCCTAACACTTAACACTAACCGTTAACCCTAACACTCACCCTGAAACCTAACCCTAATCATAATCTTTAACCCTAAACCTAACACTTAACCCTTACCCTGTACCAAAACCTAACCCCTAAACTTAACCCTAACACTAAACCTTAACCCTAAACCTAACTGTAACAGTTAAACTTAACACTAACCTTTAACCCTAACCCTAACCCTAACCCCTAACCCTAAGGCCTCACCTTTACACTAACCTTCATCCCTAACCCTAACCGTAATCCTAACCCTAAATCTAATTCTCAGACTTCTTGCTTTCTCAGAGTTTAGAAAGCCTATAATGCTCCCATGCCATGTGTGAAAGGAGGCTCTGCCACTGTGTCCAGCATGAAACCCAGGGGCCAATACCCAGCGTACGATAGAGTGGGTTCCTGGCAAATATGCTAGCCCCCTAACTCCTCCGCCTAGTGCAGACAAGGCACATGCCCTAAGCATAAACACAAACCTTAACCAATAACCCTAACCATAACCATTAACTCTCACCCTAACCTTTAACCCTGACCCTCGCCCTAACCCGTAACCCTATCCCTAAACCTTTACCCTAACACTGAGCCTAAGCCTTAGCCTTACCTCTAACCCTATCATTTAACCGTAGCCTAAACCCCTAAATGTTTCACTAACCATGAACCCTAAACTTAACCGTAACCCCTAACCCTAACCATAACACTTAACTGTAACCCTAACCTAACACGATCCTTTAACCCTAAACCTAACCCCTAACCCTAGCCCTTAACCTGAACCCTAAACTTTTACCCTCACAGTAACCTTTAACACTAACCATAATGTTAATCTTTAACCCTAAACCTAACACTTAACACTTACCCTGTATGAAAACCTAACCCCTGACCTTAACCCTCACACTAAACCTTAACCCTAAACCTAACTGTAACCGTTAAAACTAACACTAACCTTAACCTTAACACTTTACCCTAAGCCCTCACCTTAACACTAATCTTCATCCCTAATCCTAACCATAATCCTAACCCTAAATCTTAATCTCAGACGTCTTCCTCTCTCAGAGTTTAGAAAGCCCTCACCCTAAAACTTAAGCGTAAATATAAGTGTAACCATTTAAACTAACACTAACCTTTAACCATAACCCTAACCCTTAACCCGAACCCTAAGCCTAACTCTTAACCCTAATCCTATCCCTTAACCCTACCCTAACCCCAAACCTGAACTCTAACACTAACCCCAACCCTAAACCTAACCTAGCCCCTAACACAACCCTCACCCCAACCCCTAACCCTAACACTAACCCTAACCCCTAATGCCTAAACCCTATCCCTCATTAGAACACTATCCCCTAAACCCAAATCCCTAACCATAATCATAACCCTAATTCTCACAATTCTTCCATTCTCAGAGTTAACCAAGCCTACAATACAACTATGGCATGCGTGAAAACAGGCTCCCCCTGATTCCTGCATGTAGGTCTGAGCCCAAGGCCCAGGGTACAATGCTGTGGTGTCACAGCGACCCATTCCTCACCCTTCTCACCATAGATTAAACAGGTCCTCTGACCTTAAACTAACCGCTAAATCTAAGCCCTAACACTAACGCTAACACCTAACCCTAAACAGAAACCCTGACCCAAACGCCCTACACTAACTCTAAACCCTTACACTAAACCTAACCCCTAAACATAACCCCTAAACATATCCCTAACCATGAACCCTAAACCTAAACCTAAATCCAAACACTTAACTGTAACACTAAACCTAACATGAACTCTTAACCCTGACCCTAAACCCTAACCCTAAACCCAAACCCTAACCCTTCACCTAAACCCTGACCGTTAACCCTCACACTAACCCTTACACCTAACATTAATCCTAATCTTGAACCCTAAGCCAAACGCTTAACCCTGGCCCTGTACCAAACCCTAACCCCTAACCTTAACGCTAACCCTAAACCTTAACCCTAAACCTAACTGTAACTGTTCAACCTAACACTAACCCTAACCCCTAACCCTAAGCACTCTCCATAACACTAACCTTCATCCCTAACCATAACCATAATTCTAACCCTAAATCTAATTCTCAGACTTCTTGCTTTCTCAGAATTTAGAAAGCCTACAATCCTCCTATGCCATGCGTGAAAGGAGGCTCTGCCACTGTGTCCTGCATGAAACCCAGAGGCCCACACCCAACATATGATAGAGTGGGTTCCCGGTGACAATCCCAGCCTCCGAACCCCTCACCTAGGGAAGACAGGGCCTATGCCCTAAGCATAAACCCTATCCCTAACCCTGATCATAACACATGACCCTGATCCTATTGCTCACCTTAACACGTAAAACTCACTGAAACACTAACTTTAACACCTTATCATAACGTTAATGAATAATACTTACCCTGAGGACAACCCCTATCCCATAATTCTTACCCTAACTCCTAGTCATAACTGTAAAACCTAATACTTAATTGTAAGCCCCTAACCCTAAACTTAACCCTACCAGCAGCCCTAACACTAATGCTAACCTTAACCTTTGATCCTTAACCCTAAACCCTCACCCTAACCCTTAACCGTTATCCTAATTCTAAGCCTTAAACCTAACTCTATCTCTTAACCCTAATACTAACATGTACCCAAACGCCTAGACCTAACCCTAACACTAACCTAACACCTAAGCCTAGCCCTAACCCTAACCCCTAATGCTAACCCTAACCCTGAACACTAAACCTAACCCTAACACTAAAGCCTAACACATTGCCTAACCCCTAACCCTAACCCTAACCGTTAACCCTCAACCTGACCCTTAGCCCTGACCCGAACGCTAAACCTTAACCGTAACTGAATCCTAAACCTAAGCCCAACCCTTAACCCTAATCCTATCCCTTAACCCTAACCCTAAACCCTAACCCTAAGCACTCACCCTAACACCAACCTTCATCCCGAATCATAATCATAATCCTAACCATAAATCTAATTCTCAGACTTCTTGCTCTCTGAGCATTTAGAAAGCCTACAATCCTCTCATGCCATGTGTGAAAGGAGGCTCTGCCACTGTGTCCTTCATGAAACCCGAGGGCCCATACTCAGTGTATGCTAGAGTGGGTTCCCGGAGACAATCTCAGCCCACAACCCCCAGTCCTAGTGCAGACAGTGCCCGTGCCTTAAGCATAAACTCTACCCCTCACCCTGAAACCTAACCCTGAACATAACACCTAACCCTGATCCGAATGCTCACCTTAACAGGTAAAGCTCACCATAACACTAACTTTAACCACTTACCCTAACTTTAAGCATAAAACTTACCCCTGAGAACAACCCCTATTCCATAATTCTAACCCTAACTCCTTACAATAACCGTAACACCTGATCCCTAACCCTATTTCTAAACAGCTAAACCTTACCTTAACCCTACAAACAACTCTAACACTAACCCTAACACTAAACGCTAACCCTAACCCTACCCCTAAAAATAACCTTAACACTTTACAGTTAACCCTAACCCTAATCCCTAACCCTAAGCTTAATCCTTAATCTTGATCCTAATCCTAACAATTAAACCTAACCTTAACCCTTAACCCTAACACTAACCCTTAAACTAATGCCTAGCCCTAACCCTAGCAGTAACCCTAGCTCTAACCCTAACCCTAACCCTTAAACCCAACACTATCCTTAACATGTAAACCTAACCCTAAACATTAACCCTCATCCTTACACATACATTGGACCATAACCCTAAACTTTAACCCTAACCCTATCCCTTAACGCTAACCCTAAGCCTTAATGCTTAACCCTAATCCTATCCCTTAACCCTAACCCTACCGCTACCCCTACCCTACCCTAACCCTAACCCCTAACCCTACCCTAACCCTACCCCCAACCCCAACCCTAACCCTAAACCCTAACCCTAACCCCTAACCCTAACTCTAACCCCTAATACTAACCCTAACCACTAACCCTAACCCTAACCCGTAACCCTAACCCTAACCCCCCTAACCATGACACTGACCCTGACCCCTAACCCTAACCCCTAAACCTAACCCCTAACCCCTACCCTAACCCTAAACACCAACCCGTAACCCTAACCTTAATTCCTAACCCTAACCCTAACCCCTAGCGCTAACCATAACCCCTAACCCTTAACCCTAACCCCTAACCCTAATCCTAACACCTAACCCCAACCCTAACCATAACCCCTAACCCTCACCCCTAACCCTAACCCTAACCCCTAATACTAACCCTAATCACTAACCCTAACCCTAACTCTTAATCCTAACCCCTAACCCTAACCCATAACCCTATCCCTAACCCCCCTAACCATGACACTAACCCTGACCCCTAACCCTAACCCCTAACCATAACCCTAACCCCTAAACCTAACCCCTAACCTGTACCCTAACCCAAACCCTAACACCAACCCCTAACCATAACCCGAATCCCTAACCCTAATGCTAACCCCTAACGCTAACCCTAACCCCTAACCCCTAACCCTAACCCCTAACCCAAATCCTAACCCCTAACCCCAACCCTAACCATAAGCCCTAACCCTAACCTTAACCTCTAGCCCTAACCCTAACTCCAACCCCAACCACAAACCTAAATTCTAACCCTAACCCCTAACCCAAACACTAACCCAAACATTTAACCCTGACCCTAACGCTAATCCTTAACGATAACACTAACACTAAACCCTAACCCTAAGCGCAACACTTAACCTTAATC
The DNA here is from genome assembly GCF_041146395.1 of Eulemur rufifrons. Taxonomy (NCBI): domain Eukaryota; kingdom Metazoa; phylum Chordata; class Mammalia; order Primates; family Lemuridae; genus Eulemur; species Eulemur rufifrons. The sequence continues at coordinate 56,010,429 of NC_090987.1, forward strand.
CTATCCCTTATCCATAACCCTAACACTAACCCCTAACCCTAACCCCTAACCCTAATCCTAACCCCTAACACTAACCCCTAACACTAACCCTAACCTGTAACCCTAAACCCTAACCCTAACCCCTAAACCTAACCCTACCCCTATACCTACCCCTAACCTTTAACCCTAACCCTAACACAACCCTAATCCTAACCCTAACCCCTAATCCCAACCCTAACACTAACTCCTACCCTAACCCCTAACCCTAACGTCTAACCCTAACACAACGCTAACTCTAACCCTAATCCAACCTTAAAGCTAACCCTAAACCTAACCCCTAACCCTAACCCCGAACCCTAACCCAAATCCCTAATCCTAACCCTAACCCCAACCCCTAACCCCTAACTATAACCATAACCAAACCCGAACCCTAACACCTAACCCTAACCCCTAACCCTAAACCCTAACCCTAACCCTAACCCCTAAGCCTAACCCGAACCCCAACCCCTAACCCTAAACATAACACCTAACCCTAACTGAAACCCTAACCCTAACTCTAACCCGTAAGCCTAACCCTTAACCCTAACCCTAACTCCAACCCCAACCACAAACCTAAATTCTAACCCTAACCCCTTACCCAAACACTAACCCAAACATTTAACCCTGACCCTAACGCTAATCCTTAACGATAACACTAACACTAAACCCTAACCCTAAGCGCAACACTTAACCTTAATCCTATCCCTTATCCATAACCCTAACACTAACCCCTAACCCTAACCCCTAACCCTAATCCTAACCCCTAACACTAACCCCTAACACTAACCCTAACCTGTAACCCTAAACCCTAACCCTAACCCCTAAACCTAACCCTACCCCTATACCTACCCCTAACCTTTAACCCTAACCCTAACACAACCCTAATCCTAACCCTAACCCCTAATCCCAACCCTAACACTAACTCCTACCCTAACCCCTAACCCTAACGTCTAACCCTAACACAACGCTAACTCTAACCCTAATCCAACCTTAAAGCTAACCCTAAACCTAACCCCTAACCCTAACCCCGAACCCTAACCCAAATCCCTAATCCTAACCCTAACCCCAACCCCTAACCCCTAACTATAACCATAACCAAACCCGAACCCTAACACCTAACCCTAACCCCTAACCCTAAACCCTAACCCTAACCCCTAAGCCTAACCCGAACCCCAACCCCTAACCCTAAACATAACACCTAACCCTAACTGAAACCCTAACCCTAACTCTAACCCGTAAGCCTAACCCTTAACCCTAACCCTAACCCAACCCTAACCCTAACCCTAAATCCTAACCCCAACCACCACCCTAATGCGACCCAACCCTACACTAACACTAACCGTAACCCCTAACCCTAACACCTAACCCTAACCCTAATCTAACCCTAACCTCTAACACAAACCATAACACATAACCCGAACCCTAACCCCTAACCCTAACCCCTAACACTAACCCTAAACCCTAACCCTAACTGCTAACCCTAACCTAAACCCCTAACCCCTAACCCTAACCATAACCTAACACTAACCCTAACACCTAACCCCTAACCCTAACCGAAACTCTAACCCTAACCCTTAACCCTAACCCTAAACCCTAACCCTAACCTCTAACCCTAACCCCAACCCCAACCCCAACGCTAAAACCTAACCCCTAACCCGTAACCCTAACCCTAAACCCTAACCCTAGCCCTAACGCCTAACTCTAACCCTAACCCATAACCCACACCCTCACCGTAACCCCTAACCCTAACCCTAACTCAAACACTAAACCCAACTCCAACCCAAGCCCTAACCCCTAACCCTAACCCCTAACCCTAGCCCTAAACCTAACACTAGCCCTAACCCTAACCAAACCCTAACCCTAACCTTAAACCCTAACCCTACCCCTAAAACAAACCCTAACCCCTAAGCCTAAACCTAACCCCTAACCCAAGACCTACCCTAACCCTCACCCTCACCCTAACCCTAACCCTGTTAACCCTCACCCTAACCCTAACCCTAACCTTTACCCTAATGCCTAGAGATCTAACCCTAACACTGACCTACAGTTAACACTAACCCTAACCCCTGATAACCTTAAACCTGAACCATATACCTAACCCTATCCCTAACCCCCTAACCCTAACCCTAACTGTTAACCCTCACCCTATCCCTTAACGCTGACCATAACCCTAAACCTTAACCTTAACCATGCGTGAGATGAGCCTCTGCCTGAGTCTTGCGTGAGAGTTGAAGCCCAAAATCCAGGTTACAATGAAGTTGGGACGCACCCATGCTCCACACCCACAGTGCCCCGTACATTAGACAGGGCCTGTGCCCTAACGCACACCATTAAACCTAAGGCCTAACCCTAACACTAACCCAAAGCACTAGTCCTAACCGTAAGCCCTTAATGTAACTCCTAACAGTAACCCTAATCCTTAACCCTTACTCTTGCCTGTCACCCTAAACCTAAACCTAACCACTAAACATAATCCTAATCTCTAACCCTAACAGTAATCCTAACGCTAATTCTGACCTAAAACCCTAACCCCTAAACCTAATCCTAGTCCCTAACACCTAATCTTACCCTAAACCGAATTCTAATTCTCAGACTTCTTCAATTCGAAAAGTTAAGAAAGCCTACAATCCATCAATGCCGTGTCTGAGATGAGGCTCTGCCCCTGTGTCCTGCATGACAGGCAGGCGCCAACGCACAGGGTACTATGGAGTGGGGTCCTGGGGTCTGTAGGCTTGTTAAACTCCAGTTTAGAAGAATTACTGTAGTCATATATAGGGATGCTTACATTTACTTATAGAAAGCAACTTGGTGTGTGCTTTGTAGGCTTGCCTTACTCTAGTTTGGATGAAGAGGCTGAATCATATATAGGAATATTAGCTTTGAGTTAGAGGAATCATCTATGGGGGGTGCATTTTGACTTGCTAAACTCTGGTTTGGAAGAAGTTCGAGAGTCATATATAGAAATGATATCATTCATTCAGAGAAAGCAATTATAGGGAGTTGGTTTGTAGGCTTGCTAAGCTCTAGTTTGGAGGAAGGCGAGAGTCATATATAGGAACGCTTACATTCACATAAAGCGTCTACGGGGGGACGGTTTCTAGGCTTCCTAAACTCTAGCTTGGAAAAAGGGGACAGTTATGTATAGGAACTCTCTGCGGGGGATTTGTAGCATTGCTAAAATCTTAGATTGGAAAAGTTGCGAGAGTCATACATAGGAATGTTAACATTCACTCAATGAGGCCGGGCGCGGTGGCTCACGCCTGTAATCCTAGCACTCTGGGAGGCCGAGGCGGGTGGATCGCTTGAGGTCAGGAGTTCAAGACCAGCCTGAGCAAGAGCGAGACCCCGTCTCTACTAAAAATAGAAAGAAATTATATGGCCAACTAAAAATATATAGAGAAAAAAAAAATTAGCCGGGCATGGTGGCACATGCCTGTAGTCCCAGCTACTCAGGAGGCTGAGGCAGTAGGATTGCTTAAGCCCAGGAGTTTGAGGTTGCTGTGAGCTAGGCTGACGCCACGGCACTCATTCTAGCCAGGGCAACAAAGCGACACTCTGTCTCAAAAAAAAAAAAAAAAAAAAAACATTCACTGAATGAAAGCAACTATAAGGGGTGCTTTCCAGGCTGGCTAAACTCTAGTTTGGAAAAAGTGCGACAGTCATATATAGGAAAGCTTACATTCACTCAGACAAAGTAATTATGTGTAGGTGTATCGTAGGCATGCTAACTCTAGTTTGGAAAATTTCGAGAGCCATGTATAGGAAAGCTTACAGTAACTTAGAGAAAACAACGAACGGGGGTGGAGTGTAGGCTTGCTGAACTGTAGTTCGGAGGAAGTGCCATAGTCATATATAGGAACGCTTAAATTCATTCAGAGAAAGCAGCTGTCGGGGATTGTGTGTAGGCTTACTCACCTCTAGTTTGGAAGTGTGAGAGTCATATAGAAACCCGCTCCCTTTCACTTACAGAAAGCAACTATTGGGGAGGGGGTGATTTTCAGGCTTGCTAAACTCTAGTATGAAAGAAGTGCGATAGTCATGTATAGGAAGGCTTACATTCACTCAGGCAAAGCAATTATGTGTGGGTGTCTAGTAGGCATGCTAAACTCTAGTTTGGAAAATTTTCCAAAGCTATGTATAGGAGAGCTTACAGTCAGAGAAAGCAACGAATGGGGGGTGGTGTGTAGGCTTGCTAAACTCTAGTTTGGAAGAAGTGCGAGAGACATATAGGAATGTTTACATTGACTCACAGAAAGCAACTATGGGGGAGTGTAATTTTGGCATGCCAAACACTAGTTAAGAAGAAGTACAAGACTCATATATAGGAACGCTTACATTCACACACCGAGAGCAACTACAGAGTAGTGTCAGGTAGACATGTTAAAGTCTAGCTTGGGAGAAGTTCCAGAGTCCTATATAGGAAAGGTAACAGCCACTTTGAAAAAGCAAGTCTTGGCGGGTGGTTTGTAGGCCTGCAAAACCCTGTTTTGGTTGAAGTGTGAGAGTCATATCTGAGAACCCTTACATTCACTCAGAGAAAGCAACGATGGGGTTGTTTGTAGGCTTACTGAACTGCAGTTTGGATGAAGCACAAGTACATATAGGAACGCTTACATTTTGACGCCCTGAAAGTAACTATGGGGTGGTGCTTTGTAGGCATGCTAAACTCTAGTTTGGACGAAGTTTGAGAATCACATATAAGAAAGCTTAGAGTCACTTGGAGAAAACAAATCTCTGGGTGTGGAATGTAGGCCTGCTAAACTCTATTTTCCTTTAAGAGTGAAAGTCATATATGGGAAGGCTTACATTCCCTCAGAGAAACCAATGATGGCATGGTGGTTTTTAGGCATACTAAACTCTAGTTTGGAAGAAGTAGGAGAATGATATATGGGAACGCTTACATTCACGCAGAGAAAGCAATTATGGGGTGGTGTTTTTGTAGCCATGCTAATCTCTAGTTTGGAAGAAGTTAAGGAGATTATATAGGAAAGGGTACAGTCATAGAAACCAACTCTCGAAGGATGTTTTGTTGACCTGCAAAACTCCAGGTTGGAAGAAGGGGGAGAGTCATATTGGGGACCGCGTGCATTCACTCAGAGAAATCAATGATGGGATTGAGGTTTGTAGGGATAGTCAACTCTAGTTTGGAAGAAGTACGAGAATAGTATATAGGAACGCTTACATTCACGCAGAGAAAGCAACTATGGAGTGATGTTTGTATGCCTACTAAAATATAATTTGGAGGAAGTTCGAGAGTCATATCTGGGGAAAATTACAGTCACTTAGAGAAAGCAACTCTCAGGGGGTGGTTCGTAGGCCTGCTAAACGCTATTTTCAATGAAGTGTTAGAATAATATATGGGAACTCCAGAAAGCAATGTTGGGGTTGTGGTTCGTAGGCATACTAACTGTAATTTGGAAGAAGCAAGAGAATCACATATAGAACCGCTTAAATTCAGGCACTGAAAGCAACTGTAGGGTGGTGTTTGTAGGCTTGCAAAACTCTAGTTTGGACGAAGTTTGAGAGTCATATATAGGAAAGTTTACAGTCACGTAGAGAAAGCAACTCTCTGTGTATGGAATGTAGGGCTGCTAAACTCTATTTTGGTTGAAGTGTGAGAGTCATATATGGGAAGGCTTACATTCACTCAGAGAAAACAACGTTTGGGTGGTGGTTTGTAGGGCATACTAAACTGTAGTTTGGAAGTACAAGAGTGATATATAGGAACACTTGCATTCACGCAAAGAAAGCCCTTATGGCGTCATGTTTTGTAGGCATGCTAAACTGCAGTTTGGAAGAAGTTCAAGAGCCTTATACAGGAAAGATTACAGTCACCTAGGGAAAGCAACTCTCGGGAGATTGTTTGTACACATGCTAAACTCTAATTTGGATGAAGTGTGAGAGTCAAACATGGGACCGCTTACATTCCCTCAGAGAAACAACATTGGGGTGGTTTTTGTAGGCATACTAAATAGTTTGGAAGAAGTACGAGAATGACATATGGGAACGCTTACATTCACACAGAGAAAACAAACATGGGATTGTGTTTTGTAAGCATGCTAAACTATAGCTTGGAAGAAGTTCTAAACCTGAACAGTCACTTAGAGAAAGCAACTCTTGGTGGGTGATTTTTACGTCTGCTAAATTGTATTTTGAAAGAAGTACCAGAGTCATATATACTAATGCTTACATTCATGCAGAGAAAGAAACCATGGGGTGATGTTTTGTGGGCATGTTAACCTGTAGTTTGGAAGAAGTTGGAGGGTCTTACAAATAGGAAAGCTTACAGTCACCGAGAGAAAGCAACTCTCGGGAGATAGTTTCTTGGCCTGCTAAACTCTACTTTGCATCAATTGTGAGAGTCAAACATGGGAACACTTTCATTCAGAGAACGCCACGTTTGGGTAGTGGTTTGTAGGCATTCTAAACTGTATTTTGGAGGAAGTACGAGAGTCATATATACGAACGCTTACATTCAGGCAGAGAAAGCAACTCTGGGGTGGTATTTTGTTGACATGCTAAACTGTGGTTTGGAAGAAGTTCGAGAGTCTTATATAGGAAAGATTACAGTGACACAGAGAAAACAACTCTCGGTAGTTTATCGGTAGGCCTGCTAAACTCTAATTTGGATGAAATGTGAGAACACTTGCATTCATTCACTCAGAGAAAGAAACCTTATCGTGATGGTTTGAAGGCATAATAACTGTAGTTCGGAAGAAGTAGGAGAGTCATATGTATGAACGGTTACATTCACGCAGAGAAAGCAACTGTGGGGTGGCGTATGTATGCATGCTAATCTGTAGTTTGGAGGAAATTCGAGAGTCACATCTGGAGAAAATTACAGTCACTAAGACAAAGCAACCATCTTGGGCTGGTTTGTAGATCTGCTAAATTCTATTTTGGAAAAAGAGTGTGAGTCATATATGGGAACGCTTATGTTCACTCAGAGAAAGCAACCATGGTGTGGTGTTCTGTTAGCATGCTATAGTTTGAAAGAAGTTGGAGATTCTTATATAGGAAAGTTTACAGTCACCTAGAGAAAGCAACTCATGGGGTGTGGTTTGTAGGCCTGCTAAAATCTAATTTGGATTAAGTGAGAGAGGCATATATATGAACGCTTATATTGACGCAGAGAAAGTAACTATGGGGTGGTGTTTTGTAGGCATGCTAAAATATACTTTGGAAGAAGTTCGAAAGCAGACAGTCACTTAGAGAAAGCAACTCTCGGCGGTTGATTTTTCGGTCTGCTAAATTGTATTTTGAAAGAAGTATCAGAGACATATATACAAACGCTTACATTCATGCAGAGAAAGCAACTATGGGATGGTGTTTTGTAGGCATGCTAAAATATAATTTGGAAGAAGTTCGAAAGCTGACAGTGACTTAGAGAAAGCAACTCTCGGCGGTTGATTTTGAGGTCTGCTAAATTGTATTTAGAAAGAAGTACCAGATTCCTATATAAAATCGCTTACATTTATGCTGAGAAAGAAACTATGTGGTGATGTTTGGTTGGCATGCTGAAATGTAGTTTGGAAGAAGTTCGACAGTCTTTTATAGGAAAGCTTGCAGTCCCCTAGAGGAAGCAACTTTCGAGAGATGGTTTGTAAGCTTGCTAAACTCTACTTATTCGTGACAGTCATACATGAGAACGCTAACATTCTCTCAGAGAACGCAACGTTTGGGTGGTTGTTTGTAAGCATACTAAACTGTATTTAGGAAGAAGTAGCAGAGTCACATATATGAGCGCTTACATTCACGAAGAGAGGGCAACTATGGGGTGGTGTTTTGTAGGCAAACAAATCTCTAGTTGTGAAGAAGTTAAGAGTAATAGGAAAGCTTACAGTCTCATAGAGAAAGCAACCCTTGGGTCCCGGTTTGTAGTTCTGCTAAATTCTATTTTGGATGAAGTGTGAATCATAAACGGGAACGCTAACATTCACCCAGAGAAAGCAGGGTTGCGGTGGTGGTTTTTATTCATACTAAACTGGAGTTTGCAGGCAGTACTAGAATAAAAGAATGCTTACATTCACTCAGAAAAAGCAAAGTTGGGGAGATGGTTTGTAGGCGTACTATACTTTGGAAGAAGTACGAGCGTGATGCATAGGAACGCTTATATTCACAACTATGGGGTGGCCTTTTGTTGGCATGATAAATTATGGTTCGGAAGAAGTTCCAAAGTCATATATAGGAAAGCTTACAGTGAGAGAAAGCAACTCTCGGGCGGTGTTTTGTAGGTCCGGCAGATTGCATTTTGAAAGCCGTCCGAGATTCATATACGGGAACGCCTACATCCACTCAGAGAAAGCAATGTTGGGCTGGTAATTTGTAGGCATACTAAACTGTATTTGGGAACTCGTATGTATGACTCTCACACTTGATCCAAATTAGAGTGTACCAGGCCTATAAACCACTTCCTGAGAGTTGCTTTCTCTAGGGGAATGTAAGCTTTCCTGTATACGACTCTCGAAATTCTTCCAAGTTTTGTGGGCAGCGTAGCATACCCACAAAACATCACCCCATAGTTTCTTTCTCTGCATGAATGTAACCGTTTGTATCTATGACTCTGGTACTTGTTTCAAAATACAATTTAGCAGACCTAAAAATCACCCGCTGACAGTTTCTTTCTGTAAGTGACTGTCAGCTTTCGAACTTCTTCCAAACTACAGTTTAGCATGTCTACAAAACACCACCCCATAGTTGCTTTCAGTGCCTGAATTTAAGCGGTTCTATATGTGATTCTCTTGCTTCTTCCAAATTACAGGTTAGTATACCTACAAACCACCACCCGAACGTTGCTTTCACTGAGTGAATGTAAGCGTTCCCGTATATGATTCTAACACTACATTGAAAATAGAGATTAGCAGGCCTACGAACCACCCCCCGAGAGTTGCTTTCTCTAAGTGACTGTAAGCTTCCCAGAGATGACTCTCGAACTTCCTCCAAACTATAGTTTAGTAGGCATATAAACATCACTCCATAGTTGCTTTCTCTGCATGAATGTAAGCATCCCTATATATGATTCTCGTACTTCTTCCAAACTAGAGTTTAGTATGCCTACGAACCACAACCCCATCGTTGATTTCTCTGAGTGAATGTACATGGTCCCCAATATGGCTCTCCCCCTTCTTCCAAAGTAGAGTTTTGCAGGCCTACAAACCATCCCCCGAAAGTTGGTTTCTATAAATGACTGTACACTTTCCTATATATTACTCCTTAAATTCTTACAAACTAGAGATTAACATGGTTACAAAAAAGCAACCCCATAATTGCTTTCTCTGCATGAATGTAAGCATTCCCATATATCATTCTCCTACTTCTTCCAAACTAGAGATTAGTATGCCTACAAACCACCACACCATCGCTGCTTTCTCTGAGTGAATGTAAGACTTCCCATATATGACTCTCACTCAAACCAAAATAGAGTTTAGCATGCCTACATTCCACACCCAGAGATTTGCATTAAGTGACTCTAAGCTTTCTTATATGTGATTCTCAAACTTCGTCCAAACTAGAGTTTAGCATGGGTACAAAACACCACCCCATAGTTGCTTTCTCTGCATGAATGTAAGCGTTTGTATATATGTCTCTGATACTTCTTTCAAAATACAATTTAGCAGACCGAAAAATCAACCGCCTAGAGTTGCTTTCTCTAAGTGACTGTCTGCTTTCGAACTTCTTCCAAAGTATATTTTAGCATGCCTACAAAACACCACCCCATAGTTACTTTCTCTGCGTCAATATAAGCGTTCATATATATGCCTCTCTCACTTAATCCAAATTAGATTTTAACAGGCCTACAAACCATACCCCGTGAGTTGCTTTCTCTAGGTGACTATAAACTTTCCTATATAAGAATCTCCAACTTCTTTCAAACTATAGCATGCTAACAGAACACCACACCATGGTTGCTTTCTCTGAGTGAACATAAGCGTTCCCATATATGACTCACACTCTTTTTCCAAAATAGAATTTAGCAGATCTACAAACCAGCCAAGATGGTTGCTTTGTCTTAGTGACTGTAATTTTCTCCAGATGTGACTCTCGAACTTCCTCCAAACTACAGATTAGCATGCCTACATATGCCACCCCACAGTTGCTTTCTCTGCGTGAATGTAAACCGTTCATACATATGACTCTCCTACTTCTTCCGAACTACAGTTATTATGCCTTCAAACCATCACGATAAGGTTTCTTTCTCTGAGTGAATGAATGCAAGTGTTCTCACATTTCATCCAAATTAGAGTTTAGCAGGCCTACCGATAAACTACCGAGAGTTGTTTTCTCTGTGTCACTGTAATCTTTCCTATATAAGACTCTCGAACTTCTTCCAAACCACAGTTTAGCATGTCAACAAAATACCACCCCAGAGTTGCTTTCTCTGCCTGAATGTAAGCGTTCGTATATATGACTCTCGTACTTCCTCCAAAATACAGTTTAGAATGCCTACAAACCACTACCCAAACGTGGCGTTCTCTGAATGAAAGTGTTCCCATGTTTGACTCTCACAATTGATGCAAAGTAGAGTTTAGCAGGCCAAGAAACTATCTCCCGAGAGTTGCTTTCTCTCGGTGACTGTAAGCTTTCCTATTTGTAAGACCCTCCAACTTCTTCCAAACTACAGGTTAACATGCCCACAAAACATCACCCCATAGTTTTTTTTTCTGCATGAATGTAAGCATTAGTATATATGACTCTGGTACTTCTTTCAAAATACAATTTAGCAGACGTAAAAATCACCCACCAAGAGTTGCTTTCTCTAAGTGACTGTTCAGGTTTAGAACTTCTTCCAAACTATAGTTTAGCATGCTTACAAAACACAATCCCATGCTTGCTTTCTCTGTGTGAATGTAAGCGTTCCCATATGTCATTCTCGTACTTCTTCCAAACTATTTAGTATGCCTACAAAAACCACCCCAATGTAGATTCTCTGAGGGAATGTAAGCGGTCCCATGTTTGACTCTCACACTTCATCCAAATTAGAGTTTAGCATGTGTACAAACAATCTCCCGAGAGTTGCTTTCCCTAGGTGACTGTAATCTTTCCTGTATAAGGCTCTTGAACTTCTTCCAAACTGCAGTTTAGCATGCCTACAAAACATGACGCCATAAGTGCTTTCTCTGCGTGAATGTAAGCATTCGTATATATGACCCTCCCCTACTTCCTCCAAAATACAGTTTAGAATGCTTACAAACCACCACCCAAACGTTGCGTTCTCTGAGTGAATGAAAACGTTCCCATGTTTGGCACTCACAATTGATGCAAATTAGAGTTTAGCATGCTTAGAAATAATCTGCCGGGAGTTGCTTTCTCTAGGTGACTGTAAGCTTTCCTATATAAGACTCACGAACTTCTTCCAAACTACAGTTTAGCATGCCAACACAACACCACCCCATCGTTGATTTCTCTGAGTGAACATAAGCGTTCCCATATATGACTCTCACTCTTCTTCCAAAATAGAAATTAGCAGATCTACAAAACGGCCCAAATGCTGGCTTTCTCTAAGTGACTGTAATTTTCCCCAGATATGACTCGAACTTCCTCCAAACTATAGATTAACAGGCGTGCATACGCCACCCAATAGTTGCTTTCTCTGTGTGAATGACTCTCCTATTTCTTCTGAACTACAGTTATTATGCCTTCTAGCAACCACACAAACGTTGTGTTTTCTGAGTGAACGTAGGCGTTCCCATGTTTGACTCTCACAATTGCTGCTAATTAGAGTTTAGCAGGCTTGCAAAGCTCTCCCGAGTGTTGCTTTCTCTAGGTGACTGTAAGCTATCCTATATAAGACTCTCGAACTTCTTCCAAACTGCAGTTTAGCATGCCCACAACACATCACCCCATAGTTTCTTTCTCTGCATGAATGTAAGCGTTTGTATATATGACTCGGGTACGTCTTTCAAAATACAATTTAGCAGACCTAAAAATCACCCGCCAAGAGATGCTTTCTCTAAGTGACTGTCAGCTTTCGAACTTCTTCCACTCTATAGTTTAGCATTCCTGCACTACAGCACCCCATATTTGCTTTCTCTGTGTTAATGGAAGCGTTTGTATATATGTCTATAGTACCTCTTCTAAAGGAGAGTTTGGGTATGCCTACAAACGGCCACCCCAAAGTTGCCTTCTCTGAGTGAATGTAAGCGTTTCCTAACACTTCATTGAAAATAGAGTTTAGCAGGCCTACGAATCACCCTCCGAGAGTTGCTTTCTCTAAGTGACTGTAAGCTTCCCAGAAATGACTCTCGAACTTCCTCCAAACTATAGTTTAGCAGGCATACAAACATCACTCCATAGTTGCTTTCTCTGCATGAATGTAAGCGTCCCTATATATGATTCTCGTACTTCTTCCAAACCAGAGTTTAGTATGCCAACAAACCACAATCCCATCGTTGATTTCTCTGAGTGAATGTACGCGTTCCCCAATATGACTCTCGCCCTTCTTCCAAAGTAGAGTTTTGCAGGCCTACAAACAATCCACCGAGAGTTGGTTTCTATAAGTGACTGTACCCTTTCCTATATATTACTCCTTAACTTTTTCTAAACTAGAGATTAGCATGGCTACAAAAACGCCACCCCATAATTGCTTTCTCTGCGTGAATGTAAGCGTTCCCATATATAATTCTCCTACTTCTTCCAAACTAGAGTTTAGTATGCCTAAAAACCATCACACCGTCGTTGCTTTCTCTGAGGGAATGTAAGCCTTCCCATATATGACTCTCACTCAAACCAAAATAGAGTTTAGCACACCTACATTCCACACCCAGAGATTTGCTTTAAGTGACTCTAAGCTTTCTTATATGTGATTCTCAAACTTCGTCCAAACTAGAGTTTAGCATGCGTACAAAACACCACCCCATAGTTGCTTTCTCTGCATGAATGTAAGCGTTTGTATATATGTCTCTGATACTTCTTTCAAAATACAATTTAGCAGACCGAAAAATCAACCGCCTAGAGTTGCTTTCTCTAAGTGACTGTCTGCTTTCGAACGTCTTCCAAAGTATATTTTAGCATGCCTACAAAACACCACCCCATAGTTGCTTTCAGTGCATCAAAATGTATGTGTTCCTATATGTGATTCTCGTGCTTCTTCCAAACTGCAGTTTAGTAGGCCTACAAACAACCCCATCGTTGCTTTCTCTGAGTGAATGTAAGCGTTCTCATATATGACTCTCACACTTCAACCAAAACAGGGTTTTGCAGGCCTACAAACCACCCGCCAAGACTTGCTTTTTCAAAGTGGCTGTTACCTTTCCTATATAGGACTCTGGAACTTCTCCCAAGCTAGACTTTAACATGTCTACCTGACACTACTCCATAGTTGCTCGCAGTGTGAGAATGTAAGCGTTCTTATATATGAGTCTTGTACTTCTTCCTAACTAGCATTTGCATGCCAAAATAACACTCCCCCATAGTTGCTTTCTGTGAGTCAATGTAAACATTCCTATATGTCTCTCGCAGTTCTTCCAAAGTAGAGTTTAGTAAGCCTACAAACCAATCCCTGAGAGCTGTTTTCTTTGAACGAATTTAAGCATTCCTATATATGACTATGGACTTCTTCCAAACTACAGTTCAGCTAGCCTACACTCCACCGCCGTTCATTGCTTTCTCTGTTACTGTAAGCTTTCGTATACATGGCTCTCGAAATTTTCTGAAACTAGAGTTAGCATGCCTACTATACACCTACACATAATTGCTTTGTCTGAGTGAATATAAGCCTTCCTATATATGACTGTCACACTTTTTCCAAACTAGAGTTTAGCCAGTCTGGAAAGCACCCCCTTATAGTTGCTTTCATTGAGTGAATGTTAACATTCCTATGTATGACTCTCGCAACTTTTCCAATCTAAGATTTTAGCAATGCTACAAATCCCCCGCAGAGAGTTCCTATACATAACTGTCCCCTTTTTCCAAGCCAGAGTTTAGGAAGCCTAGAAACCGTCCCCCCGTAGACGCTTTATGTGAACGTAAGCGTTCCTATATATGACTCTCGCCTTCCTCCAAACTAGAGCTTAGCAAGCCTACAAACCAACTCCCTATAATTGCTTTCTCTGAATGAATGATATCATTTCTATATATGACTCTCGAACTTCTTCCAAACCAGAGTTTAGCAAGTCAAAATGCACCCCCCATAGATGATTCCTCTAACTCAAAGCTAATATTCCTATATATGATTCAGCCTCTTCATCCAAACTAGAGTAAGGCAAGCCTACAAAGCCCACACCAATAGTTGCTTTCTATAAGTAAATGTAAGCATCCCTATATGTGACTATAGCAATTCTTCTGAACTGGAGTTTAGCAAGCCTACAGACCCCAGGACACCACTCCATACTATCCTGGGCACTGGTGCCACCCTGCCAGGCAGGACACAGGGGCAGTGCCTCATCTCAGACATGGCATTGGTGGACTATATAGGCTTTCTTAAATTTTTGAATTGAAGAAATGTGAGAATTAGAATTAGAGTTAGGGTAAGGTTAGGTGTTAGGGACTAGGATTAGTTTTAGGGATTAGGGTTTTAGGTGAGAATTAGCATTAGGATTACTGTTAGGGTTAGAGATTAGGATTATGTTTAGTGGTTAGGTTTAGGTTTAGGGTGAGAGGGAACAGTAAGGGTTAGGGATTAGGATTAGAGTTAGGAGTTAGAGTCAGTGCTTACGGGTAGGACTAGGGGTTTGGTTTAGTGATAGGGTTAGGGCTTACGTTTAATGGTGTGTGTTAGGGCACGGGCCCTGTCTAATGTACGGGTCACTGTGGGTGTGGAGCATGGCTGCGTCCTCACTTGATCATACCCTGGGTCCTGGACTTCAACTGTCACGCAGGACACAGGCAGAGGCTCATCTCATGCAAGGTTAGGATTAAGGTTTACGGTTAGGGTCAGCATTAAGGGTTAGGGTGAGGGTTAACAGTTAGGGTTAGGGTTAGGGGGTTAGGGATAGGATTAGGGTTAAGGGTTAGGTTTATAGTTCAGGTTTAAGGTGAGCATAAGGGGTTAGGGTTAGTGTTAACTGTAGGTCAGTGTTGGGGTTAGATCTCTAGGCATTAGCGTATAGGTTAGGGTTAGGGTTAAGTAGGGTTATGTTTAATGGTTAGGATTGGGATTAGCGTTAAGGGTTAGGGTTAAGCTTTAGGGGTTATGACTAAGGATCAATGGTTAGGGTTATTTTTAGGCATAGGGTTAGGGTAAGGGTTTTAGGGTTAGTGTTAGTGTTGTTGGTAGGGTTAAGGTTAGGGTTGGCGTTTCAGAATTAGGGATTAGGTGTTATGGTTATGGCTAGGAGTTAGGGTTAGAATTACGGTATAGGGCTTGTTCTCAGGGTGTCATGCATTATCGTTAAGATAAGGGGTTAAGTTAGGGTTAGGGTGAGGTTTACGTGTTAAGGTGAGCAGTAGGATCCGGGTTAGGTGTTATGTTCTGGGTTAGGGTTATGGGTGTGGGGTAGGGTTTATGCTTAGGGCACGGGCCCTGTATGCACTAGGAGGCGAAGTTAGGGGTCTGTGATGGTCGCTGGGAACCCACTCTATCGTACGCAGTGTATGGGCCTCTGGGTTTCATGCAGGACACTGTGGCAGAGCGGGCTTTCATGCATGGCTTAGTAGGATTGTAGGCTTTCAAAACTCTGAGAAAGCAAGTCTGAGAATTAGATTTAGGGTTAGGATTACGGTACGGTTTAGGGATGAAGATTAGTGATAGGGTGAGGGCTTAGGGTTAGGGGTTAGGGTTAGGGTTAGGGTTGTTGGTAGGGTGAAGGTTAGGGTTGGCATTTTAGAATTAGGGATGAGGTGTTACGGTTATGGCTAGGGGTTAGGATTAGAATTATGGGATAGGGCTTCTTCTCAGGGTGTTATGCATTAAGGTTAAGATAAGGGGCTAAGTTAGGGTTACGGGGAGGTTTATGTTTTAAGGTGAGCAATAGGATCAGGGTCAGGTGCTATGTTCAGGGTGAGGGTTATCTGTTAGGGGTAGTGTTTATACTTAGCGTACAGGCCCTGTCTGCACTGGGCGGGGGGCTGGGGTTAGGGGGATGGGATTGTCCCCGGGAACCCACTCTATCATACGCTAGGTATGGGCTCCTGGTTTCATGCAAGAGAGAGCTGCAGAGCCCCCCTTTACTCATGGCATGGGAGGATTTTAGGCTTTCTAAACTCTAAGAAAGCAAGAAGTCCGAGAATTAGATTTAGGGGTAGGATTATGATAATGTTTAGGGTTAGGGTTAGTGTTAAGGTGGGGTCTTAGGGTTAGGGGTTAGGGTTAGAGGTTAGTGTTAGGTTTAACAGTTACAGTTAGGTTTATGGTTTAGTTTCAGGGTTAGGGTTAAGGTTTGGGTTTAGCGTTTGGCACAGGGTTAGGCTTCAGTGTTAGCTTTATGGTTAAAGATTAGGATTAGGGTTAGTGTGAGGGTTAATGGTAAGGGTCAAGATTAAGGGTTAGGGTTGGGGTTAGGGTTAGGTTTAGGGTTAGGGCTTAGGGTTAGGCTTAGGGTTAAGGGATAGGATTAGGGTTAAGTGTTGGGCTTATGGTTAGGGTTAAAGTTTAGTGTTAGGGTTAATGTTTAGTGTTATGGTCCAGTTTAAGTGTTAGGGTGAGGGTTAACAGTTAGGATTAGGCTTAGGGTTTAGGGATATAGTGAAGGTTCAGTGTTAGGGTTAGGTTTAGGGTTCAGGGTTAGGGTTAGCTTTAGGGGTTATGGTTAGGGTTAGGTGTTAGGTTAGTGTCAGGGTTAGGTCTAGTCGTGAGGGTAAGGTTTAGGGTTAGCTTTAAGAGCTAGGGTTAGGTTTAATGGTTAGGATTAGGATTACGGTTAAAGGTTAGGGTAATGCTTAGGGGTTAGGGTGAAGGGTGAAGGGTGAAGGGTTAGGGCTTTTGTTAGGCATAGCGTTGGGGTTAGAAGTAAGGGTTCCTGTCAGTGTTAGGGTTGTAGGCAGCGTTACGGTTAGGCTTAGCGGTTGAGAATTAGGGTTAGGGATTAGGTGTTACAGTTATGACTAGGAGATAGGGTTAGAATTGTGGGATAGGGGATGTTCTCAGGGAATGGGTTATGCATTAACGTTACGTTAAGAGGTTAAAGTTAGGCTCACGGTGAGGTTTACGTGTTAAGGGGAGAAATAGGAACAGGGTTCGGTGCCATGTTCAGGGTTAGGGTTATCTGTTAAAGGTATCATTTATGCTTAGCGCATGGGCCCTGTCGGCATTAAGCTGGGGGGAGGTTAGGGGGCTGGGATTGTCACGGGGAACCCACTGTATTGGACTCTGGGTATGGGCCCGTGGATTTCATGCAGGACACAGTGGTAGAGCCTCCTTTCCCACATGGCATGGGAGGATTGCAGGCTTTCTAAACTCTAAGAAAGCAAGAAGTCTGAGAATTAGATTTAGGGTTAGGATTATGGTTAGGGTTCAGGATGAAGTGTAGTGTTATGGTGAGGGGATAGGGTTACAGATTAGGGTTACGGTTTAAGGTTACTGTTAGGTTTAACGGTTACAGTTCATTTTGGGGTTGAGGTTTGCGGATAGGGTTAAGATGAGGGGTCAGGGTTTGGTACAGGGTTAGGGTTGTGTTAGGTTTAGGGTTGAAGATTAGGATTAGGGTTAGGATTAAAGGTTAGCATGAGAGTTAACGGTTAAGATTAAGGTTAAGGGTTAGGGTTAGGGTTTAGGTTTAGGGTTAAGGGTTAGGGTTAGTTTTAGGGTTAGAGGTATGTGTTAGGGTTTGCGTTAGAGGTTAGGGTTAGGTTTACTGTTCGTGGTTAGAGTTACGTTTAGGGGTTAGCATTAGGGTTAGGGATTAGGTTTAGGGTAAGTGTTTAGAGTTAGTGTTGGGCTTTAGGCTCGGGGCTTAGGTTCAGGGTCAGAGGTTAGGGTTGGTGGTAGGGCTTATATTTAGCGGTCAGTTTAAGGGCACAGGACCTGGTTAATCTACGGTGAGAGGGGTGTGGTCGGAGTCACCACAAAAGCACAACATCATTCCCTGGGCCTTGGGACAAAACCTACATGCAGGACTCAGGCAGAGCCTCATCTCACACATGGCATGGCTGTATTGTAGGCTTGCTTCACTCTGGGAATGGAAGTAGTGTGAGAATTAGGGTTAGGTTTGGGGTTAGGGGTTTCGAGTTAGGGGTTAGGTTTCGAGTCAGGGTCAGGTGCTAGGGATTAGTGGTTAGGTTTAGAGTTAGTGTTAGGGGTTAGGTGTTAAGTCTGGGTTGGGGGCCAGGGTTAGGTTTAGGGTTGGGGTTAGCGTTAGGGTTAGGGGTTAGGGTTAAGGGATAGGGTTAGGGTTAAGGGTTAGGCTTAGGGTTAGGGTTCAGGGTTAGGGTTAAGGTTTAGGGTTAGAGTCAGGGTTAAGTGTTAGGGTGAGGCTTAACAGTTAGGGTTAGGGTTAGGGGGTTAGGAATAGGGTTAGGGTTAAGGGTTAGGTTTATGGTTCAGGTTTAAGGTTAGGATTAGGGGTTAGGGTTAGTGTTAACTGTAGGTCAGTGTTGGGGTTAGATCTCTCGGCATTAGCGTATAGGTTAGGGTTAGGGTTAAGTAGGGTTATGTTTAATGGTTAGGATTGGGATTAGCGTTAAGGGTTAGGGTTAAGCTTTAGGGGTTATGACTAAGGATCAATGGTTAGGGTTATTTTTAGGCGTAGGGTTAGGGTAAGGGTTTTAGGGTTAGTGTTAGTGTTGTTGGTAGGGTTAAGGTTAGGGTTGGCGTTTCAGAATTAGGGATTAGGTGTTATGGTTATGGCTAGGAGTTAGAGTTAGAATTACGGTATAGGGCTTGTTCTCAGGGTGTCATGCATTATCGTTAAGATAAGGGGTTAAGTTAGGGTTAGGGTGAGGTTTGCGTGTTAAGGTGAGCAGTAGGATCAGGGTTAGGTGTTATGTTCTGGGTTAGGGTTATGGGTGTGGGGTAGGGTTTATGCTTAGGGCACGGGCCCTGTATGCACTAGGAGGCGAAGTTAGGGGTCTGTGATGGTCGCTGGGAACCCACTCTATCGTACGCAGTGTATGGGCCTCTGGGTTTCATGCAGGACACTGTGGCAGAGCGGGCTTTCATGCATGGCTTAGTAGGATTGTAGGCTTTCAAAACTCTGAGAAAGCAAGTCTGAGAATTAGATTTAGGGTTAGGATTACGGTACGGTTTAGGGATGAAGATTAGTGATAGGGTGAGGGCTTAGGGTTAGGGGTTAGGGTTAGGGTTAGGGTTGTTGGTAGGGTGAAGGTTAGGGTTGGCATTTTAGAATTAGGGATGAGGTGTTACGGTTATGGCTAGGGGTTAGGATTAGAATTATGGGATAGGGCTTCTTCTCAGGGTGTTATGCATTAAGGTTAAGATAAGGGGCTAAGTTAGGGTTACGGGGAGGTTTATGTTTTAAGGTGAGCAATAGGATCAGGGTCAGGTGCTATGTTCAGGGTGAGGGTTATCTGTTAGGGGTAGTGTTTATAATTAGCGTACAGGCCCTGTCTGCACTGGGCGGGGGGCTGGGGTTAGGGGGATGGGATTGTCCCCGGGAACCCACTCTATCATACGCTAGGTATGGGCTCCTGGTTTCATGCAAGAGAGAGCTGCAGAGCCCCCCTTTACTCATGGCATGGGAGGATTTTAGGCTTTCTAAACTCTAAGAAAGCAAGAAGTCCGAGAATTAGATTTAGGGGTAGGATTATGATAATGTTTAGGGTTAGGGTTAGTGTTAAGGTGGGGTCTTAGGGTTAGGGGTTAGGGTTAGAGGTTAGTGTTAGGTTTAACAGTTACAGTTAGGTTTATGGTTAAGTTTCAGGGTTAGGGTTAAGGTTTGGGTTTAGCGTTTGGCACAGGGTTAGGCTTCAGTGTTAGCTTTATGGTTAAAGATTAGGATTAGGGTAAGTGTGAGGGTTAATGGTAAGGGTCAAGATTAAGGGTTAGGGTTGGGGTTAGGGTTAGGTTTAGGGTTAGGGCTTAGGGTTAGGCTTAGGGTTAAGGGATAGGATTAGGGTTAAGTGTTGGGCTTATGGTTAGGGTTAAAGTTTAGTGTTAGGGTTAATGTTTAGTGTTATGGTCCAGTTTAAGTGTTAGGGTGAGGGTTAACAGTTAGGATTAGGCTTAGGGGTTAGGGATATAGTGAAGGTTCAGTGTTAGGGTTAGGTTTAGGGTTCAGGGTTAGGGTTAGCTTTAGGGGTTATGGTTAGGGTTAGGTGTTAGGTTAGTGTCAGGGTTAGGTCTAGTCGTGAGGGTAAGGTTTAGGGTTAGCTTTAAGAGCTAGGGTTAGGTTTAATGGTTAGGATTAGGATTACGGTTAAAGGTTAGGGTAATGCTTAGGGGTTAGGGTGAAGGGTGAAGGGTTAGGGCTTTTGTTAGGCATAGCGTTGGGGTTAGAAGTAAGGGTTCCTGTCAGTGTTAGGGTTGTAGGCAGCGTTACGGTTAGGCTTAGCGGTTGAGAATTAGGGTTAGGGATTAGGTGTTACAGTTATGACTAGGAGATAGGGTTAGAATTATGGGATAGGGGATGTTCTCAGGGAATGGGTTATGCATTAACGTTACGTTAAGAGGTTAAAGTTAGGCTCACGGTGAGGTTTACGTGTTAAGGGGAGAAATAGGAACAGGGTTCGGTGCCATGTTCAGGGTTAGGGTTATCTGTTAAAGGTATCATTTATGCTTAGCGCACGGGCCCTGTCGGCATTAAGCTGGGGGGAGGTTAGGGGGCTGGGATTGTCACGGGGAACCCACTGTATCGGACTCTGGGTATGGGCCCGTGGATTTCATGCAGGACACAGTGGTAGAGCCTCCTTTCCCACATGGCATGGGAGGATTGCAGGCTTTCTAAACTCTAAGAAAGCAAGAAGTCTGAGAATTAGATTTAGGGTTAGGATTATGGTTAGGGTTCAGGATGAAGTGTAGTGTTATGGTGAGGGGATAGGGTTACAGATTAGGGTTACGGTTTAAGGTTACTGTTAGGTTTAACGGTTACAGTTCGTTTTGGGGTTGAGGTTTGCGGATAGGGTTAAGATGAGGGGTCAGGGTTTGGTACAGGGTTAGGGTTGTGTTAGGTTTAGGGTTGAAGATTAGGATTAGGGTTAGGATTAAAGGTTAGCATGAGAGTTAACGGTTAAGATTAAGGTTAAGGGTTAGGGTTAGGGTTTAGGTTTAGGGTTAAGGGTTAGGGTTAGTTTTAGGGTTAGAGGTATGTGTTAGGGTTTGCGTTAGAGGTTAGGGTTAGGTTTACTGTTCGTGGTTAGAGTTACGTTTAGGGGTTAGCATTAGGGTTAAGGATTAGGTTTAGCGTAAGTGTTTAGTGTTAGTGTTGGGCTTTAGGCTCCAGGCTTAGGTTCAGGGTCAGGGTTTAGGGTTGGTGGTAGGGCTTAGATTTAGCGGTCAGTTTAAGGGCACAGGACCTGGTTAATCTACGGTGAGAGGGGTGCGGTCGGAGTCACCACGAAAGCTCAACATCATTCCCTGGGCCCTGGGACAAGACCTACATGCAGGACTCAGGCGGAGCCTCATTTCACACATGGCATGGCTGTATTGTAGGCTTGCTTCACTCGGGAATGGAAGTAGTGTGAGAATTAAGGTTAGGGTTGGGGTTACGGGATTCGAGTTAGGGGTTAGGTTTGCAGTTAGGGTTAGGTGCTAGTGATTAGGGGTAGAGTTAGTCTTACGGGTTCGGTTTTAATTCTCGGTTAGGGGGCCAGGGTTGGGTTTAGGGTTGGGGTTAGTGTTATCGTTAGCGGTTAGGGTTAATGGATAGGGTTAGGGTTAAGGGTTAGGCTTAGGGTTAGGGTTCAGGGTTAGGGTTAAGGTTTAGGGTTTGGGTCAGGGTTAAGGGTTAGGGTGAGGGTTAACCGTTAGGGTTAGGGTTAGGGGGTTAGGGTTAAGGATTAGGTTTATTGTTCAGGTTTAAGGTTAGCATTAGGGGTTTGTGTTACTTCTAACTGTAGGTCAGTGTTGGGGTTAGAACTCTAGGCATTAAGGTAAAAGTTAGAGTTAGGGTTAAGAGTTAGGGTTATGTTTAATGGTTAGGATTGGGATTAGGGTTAAGGGTTAGGGTTAAGGTTAGGGGTTATGACCAAGGATCAACGGTTAGGGTTATTTTTAGGCATAGGGTTAGGGTAAGGGGTTAGGGTTAGTGTTAGTGTTGTTGGTAGGGTTAAGGTTAGGGTTGGCGTTTCAGAATTAGGGATTAGGTGTTATGGTTATGGCTAGGAGTTAGGGTTAGAATTACGGTATAGGGCTTGTTCTCAGGGTGTCATGCATTAATGTTAAGATAAGGGTTTAAAGTTAGGGTTACGGTGAGGTTTACGTGTTAAGGTGAACAGTAGGATCAGGGTTAGGTGTTATGTTCTGGGTTAGGGTTATGGGTGAGGGGTAGTGTTTATGCTTAGGGCATGGGCCCTGTATGCCCTAGGAATCGAAGTTAGCGGTCTGTTGTGGTCGCTGGGAACCCACTCTATCATACGCTGTGTATGGGCCTCTGGGTTTCTTGCAGGACACTGTGGCAGAGCAGGCTTTCATACATGGCTTAGTAGGATTGTAGGCTTTCAAAACTCTGAGAAAGCAAGAAGTCTGAGAATTAGATTTCGGGTTAGGATTACGGTACGGTTTAGGGCTGAAGATTAGTGATAGGTTGAGGGCTTAGGGTTAGAGGTTAGGGTTAGGGTTAGGGTTGTTGGTAGGGTGAAGGTTGGGATTGGCATTTTAGAATTAGGGATTAGATCTTATGGTTATGGCTGGGGATTAGGATTAGAATTATGGGATGGGGCTTCTTCTCAGGGTGTTATACATTAACGTTACGATAAGGGGATTAGTTAGGGTTACGGGGAGGTTTATGTTTTAAGGTGAGCAATAGGATCAGGGTCAGGTGTTATATTCAGGGTGAGGGTTATCTGTTAGGGGTAGTGTTTTTACTTAGCGTACGGGCCCTGTCTGCACTGGGCAGGGGGCGGGGGTTAGGGGGATGGGATTGTCCCCGGGAACCCACTCTATCGTACGCTGGGTATGGGCTCCTGGGTTTCATGCAGGACACAGTGGCAGAGCCCCCTTTTACTCATGGCATGGGAGGATTTTAGGGTTTCTAAACTCTGAGAAAGCAAGAAGTCTGACAATTAGATTTAGGGGTAGGATTATGGTAATGTTTAGCGAGGAAGATTAGTGTTAGGGTGGGCTCTTAGGGTTAGGGGTTAGGGTTAAAGGTTCGTGTTATTTTTAACAGTTACAGTTACGTTTATGGTTAAGTTTCAGGGTTAGGGTTAAGGTTTGGATTTATCGTTTGGCACAGGGTTAGGCTTCAGTGTTAGCTTTATGGTTAAAGATTAGGATTAGGGTTAGGGTTAAGGATTTGTGTGAGGGTTAATGGTAAGGGTCAAGATTAAGGGTTAGGGTTGGGCTTAGGGTTAGGAATAAGGCTTCGTGTAACGTTTAGGTTTAGAGTTAAGTGTTATGGTTATGGCTAGAGGTTAGGGTTAGGTTTAGGGTTCATGGTTAGGGTTACATTTAGGGGTTCGGGTTACGGGTTAAGTTTAGGGTGAGTGTTTAGTGTTACTGTTGGGCGTTAGGATAAGGGCCGAGGTTTAGGGTTAGGATTATGTTTAGTGTTAGGGCTTAGATTTAGTGGTTAGTTTAAGGGCACATGCTCTGTTTAATCTATGGTGGGAAGGGTGCAGACTGGGTCGCCTCAACACCACACCATCGTACCTGGGCCTTGGGCCCAGACCTACATGCAGGACTCAGGCAGAGCCTCTTCTCACTCGTGGCATGGCTCTATTGTAGGCTTGGTCAACTCTGAGAATGAAGGAAGTGTGAGAATTAGGGTTATGGTTAGGGTTATGTGTTTGGGGTTAGAGGTTTGGGTTTGAGTGAAGTTTAGTGGTTAGGAATTAGAAGTTAGGATTAGTGTGTCAGGGGTTAGGTGTTAGGTTTTTGTAAGGGGCTAGCGTTAGATTTAGGTTTAGGGTTAATGTTCAGGTGGGTTAGGGGTCAGCGTTAGGGTTAGGCTTACAAGATAGGATTAAGGTAAAGGGTGAAGGCTTAAGATTAGCAGTAAGGGTTAAGGTTAGGGTTAAGGGTTAGGGTTTCGGTCCAAGTTAAGGGTGAGAGTGAGGGTTAACAGTTGCGATTAGGGTAACGGTTTAGGGATAGTAATAGGTTTAAGGGATAGGGTTAGGGTTAAGTTTAGGGTTCGGGGTTAGGGTTAGCATTAGCGGTTAGGGTTAGGGTTAGGGGTTAGGGTTACAGTTAGGGTTAGGTCTAGGCATTATGGTAATGGTTCGTGTTAGGGTTAAGAATTAGGGTTAGGTTTAATTGTTAGGATTATGATCAGGGTAATGGTTAGGGTTAGGGTTAGCGGTTAGAGTTAGGGTTAGTGTTAGGGTTGTTTGTAGGGTGAAGGTAATGTTTAGCAGTTTAGAATTAAGGTTAGGGATTAGGTGTTACGGTTATGCTAGGAGTTAGGCTTAGAATTAAGGGATAGGGTTTGTTCTTAGGGTAAGTGTGATGCAATAACATTAGGATAGGGGTTAAAGTTAGGGTTACAGTGAGGTTTACGTGTTAAGGTGAACAATAACAGCAGGGTTAGGTGTTATGTTCAGGGTTAGGGTTATGGGTGAGGTGCAGGGTTTTGGCTCAGGGCATGGGCCCTGTCAGCACTAGCAGGGGGAGTTAGGGGGCTGTGATTGTCCCCGGGAACCCACTCTATTGTACACAGAGTATGGGCTCCTGGGTTTCATGCAGGACACTGTGGCAGAGCCAGCTTTCACGCATGGCTTTGGAGAATTTAGGCTTTTAAAACTCTGAGATAGCAAGAAGTCAGAGAATTAGATTTAGGGTTAGGATTATGGTTAGGGTTAGGGATGAAGATTAGTCAGGGAGAGGGCTTAGGGTTAGGGCTTAAGCTTTGAGTGAGGATTAGGGGTTAGGGAGTAGGTGTTGGGTTTAGTGATAGGGTTAGGGCTTAGGGGTTAGGGTTGGGTTAGGGGCTAGGGTTAGATTTAGAGTGGGGTTAGGGTTAGCGTTAGGGGTTAGGGTTAGGGTTAAGGGATAGGATAAGGGTTAAGCGTTAAGGCTTAGGGTTAGCGTTAAGTGTTAGGTTTAGTTTTAAGGGTTAGGGTTACAGTTCGAGTTAAGGGTTAGTGTGGGGTTAACGGTGAGGGCTAGGGTTATGGGTTAAGGATAGAGTTAGGTTTAAGGCTTAGGATTAGGGTTCAGTGTTAGGGTTAGCATTAGGGATTAGGGTTAGGGTTAGGGGTTACGTTTACTCTTAGGGTTAGGTCTAGGCATTAGGGTACGTGTTAGTGTTAGGCTTAAGAGTTAGGGTTAGGTTTAATTGTTAGGATTAGGATCAGGGTTAAGGGTTAGGGTTAAGTGTCAAGTGTTACGGTTATTTTTAGGTGTACGGTTAGGGTTAGCGGTTAGGGTTAGGGTTAGTTTGTAGGGATAAGGTAATGTTTAGCAGTTTTGAATTAGCCTTAGGGATTAGGTGTTACAATTGTGGCTAGGAGTTAGGGTTAGAATTAAGGGATAGGGGTTGTTCTTAGGGTAAGTCTTATGCATTAACGTTAGAATAACAGGTTCAAGTTAGAGTTATGGTGAGGTTGATGTGTTAAGGTGAGCAATAGTATCAGGGTGAGCTGTGATGTTCAGGGTTAGGGTTATGGGTGAGGGGTAATGTTTATGCTTATATCACGAGCCCTCTCTGCTCTAGGAGGGGGCTTAGAGGGCTGGGATAGATGCCGGAAGCCACTCTATCATACGCTGGGTATGGGCCCCTTGGTTTCATGCCGGACACAGTGGCCGAGCCTCCTTCTACACATGGCATGGGAGGATTGTAGGCTTTGTAAACTCTGAGAAAGCAAGAAGTCTGAGAATTAAATTTAGGGCTAGGATTAGGGTTAGGGTTAGCAATATAGGTTACTGTTATGGTGAGGGCTTAGGGTTAGGGGATTCGGTTAGGGTCAGGGTTAAAGGTTAGTGTTAGGTTTAACAGTTACAGTTAGGTTTAGGGTTAAGCTTTAAGGTTTAAGCTTAGGGTTAAGATTAGGGGTTAGGTTTTGGTACAGGGTAAGGGTTAAGTGCTAGGTTTAGGCTTAAAGATTAGGATTAGGGTTAGGGTTAAGGTTTAGTGTGAGGGTTAACGGTTAGGGTTAAGGTTAAGTGTTAGGTTTATGGGTTAGGGTTAGGGTTAAGTGTTCTTGTTAGGTTTAGGGTTAGAGTTAAGTGTTATGGTTAGGGTTAGGGGTTTGGGTTAGGTTTAGGGTTCATGGTTAAGGTTACATTTAGGGGTTAGGTTTAGGGTAAGCGTTTAGTGTTAGTGTTGGGCATTAGGGTCAGGGCTTAGGTAGGGTTAGGGGTTAGGGTCAGTGTTTGGGCTTTGATTTGGCGGTTAGTTTAAGGGTACAGGACCTGTGTAATCTATGGTGAGAAGGGTGCAGAATGTTTCCATGCGACACCACACCATCGGATCCTGGGCCTTTGGCCCAGACCTACTTGCAGGACTCATGCGGAAACTCTACTCATGCATTGCATGGTTGTATTTTAGGCTTGGTTAACTCTGAGAATGGAAGTAGTGTGAGAAATAGGGTTATGGTTAGGGTTAAGGGTTTGGTGTTAGGGGTTAGGGTTCAAGTGAGGTTTAGTGGTTAGGGACTAGGATTTAGGGTTAGTGTTAGGGTTAGGGGTTAGTTTTGTGTTAGTGGCTAGGGTTAGATTTATGGTTGGGGTTAGTGTTAGGGTTAGGATTAGGCATCAGGGTTAGTGTTAGGGTTAAAGGATAGGATTGGGGTTAAGTGTTAAGGCTTAGGGTTTGTGTTAAGTGTTAGGGTTGGGGTTTAGGCTTAGGGTTACGGTTTGAGTTAAGCTCTAGGGTGAGGGTTAAAGATTAGGCTTAGGATTATTGGTTAGGGATAGAGTTATGTTTAAGGGTTAGGGATAGGGTTAGGTTTAGGGTTCAGTGTTAGGGTTAGCATTAGGGGTTAGGGTTAGGGGTTAGGCGTAGTGATGTATTAAGGGCTATGGTTAGAATTAGGATTGGGGTTAGTGTTAGGTTTAGGGTTAGGGGTTAGGTTTAGGGTTAAGGGATAGGATTATGGTTAAGGGTTGGGCGTAGGTTTAGGGTTAAGATTTAGTGTTAGGGTCCGCTTTAAGGGTTAGGGTGAGGGTTAACGGTTAGGGTTAGGTTTGGGGTTAGGGGTTAGGGATATAGTTAGTATTAAGTGTTAGGGTTAGGTTTAGGGTTCAGGGTTAGGGTTAGCTTTAGGGGTTATGATTAGGGTTAGGTGTTAGGTTAGTGTCAGGGTTAGGTCTAGGCGTCAGGGTAAGGTTTAGGGTTAGGGTTAACAGCTTAGGTTGGGTTTAGTGGTTAGGATTAGGATTAGGGTTAGGAGTTAGGGTAAAGGGTCAAGGGTTAGCATTATTTTTAGCCATAGCTTTGGCGTTAGGAGTAAGGGTTAGTTCAGTGTTAGGGTAACAGTAGGTTACCGTAACAGTAACTACGTAGGGTAACAGTTAGTGTTAGTGGTTTAGAATTAGGGTTAGGGATTAGTTGTCACAGTTATGACTAGGAGATAGGGTTAGAATTATGGGATAGGGGTTAATCTCAGGGTAAGTGTTATGCAATAATGTTAGGATAAGAGGTTAAAGTTCAGGTTACGGTGAGATTTACATTCTAAGGTGAGCAATAGAATCAGGGTTAAATGTTATTTTCAGGGTTAGAGTTTTGGGTGAGGTGTAGAGTTTATGCTTAGGGCACAGGCCTTGTCTGCATTAGGCGGGGGTTGGGGGGTTAGGAGGCTGGGATTGTCACCAGGAACCCACTCTATCGTACTCTGGTTATGGGCCCCAGCGGTTCATTCAGGACACAGTGGAAGAGCCTCCTTTCACGCATGGCATGGGAGGATTGTAGGCTTTCTAAACTCTAAGAAAGCAAGAAGACTGAGAATTAGATTTAGGATTAGGGTTAGGGTTCGGGTTAAGGATCAAGGTTAGTGTTAGGGTGAAGGCTTAGAGTTAGGGGTTATGGGTAGCGTTACAGGTTACTCTTAGTTTTAACCGTTACAGTTAGGTTCAGGGTTAAGGTTTATGGTTAGGTTTAAGGTTAGGGTTTAGGGTTTGGTACAGGATTAGGGTTAAATATTAGGTTTAGGGTTAAAGATTACGATTAAGGTTGGGTTTAAAGGTTAGTGTGAGGGTTAACAGTCAGGGTTAAAGTTAAGAGTTAGGGTTAGGGTTAGTGTTAGGATTAAGGGTTCATGTTAGGTTTAGGGTTAGAGTTAAGTGCTATGGTTAGCGCTCGAGGTTAGGGTTAGGTTTAGGGTTCACAGTTAGGGTTACGTTTAGAGGTTAGCATTAGGGTTAGGGATTAGCTTTAGGGTAAGAGTTTCGAGTTAGTGTTGGGCTTTAGGCTCAGGGCTTAGGTTTAGGGTCAGAGGTTAGGGTTGATGTTAGGGCTTAGATTTAGTGGTTAGTTTAAGGGCACAGGACCTGTTTATTCTACAGTGAGAGGGGTTAGGGTTAGGGTTAGGGTTGTCGTAGGGGTTAAGGTTAGATTTAACCTTGGGGTTAGTGTTAGGGTTAGGATTAGGGGGTTAGTGTTAGGGTTAGGGGTTAAAAACACCTACAGCCAGCCCTAACCCGATTTCTGACACTTCTTCCATTCTCAGAGTTAACCAAGCCTACAATACAGCCATGTCATGCGTGAGAAGAGGCTCCACCTGAGTCCTGTATGTAGGTCTTGGCCCAAGGCCCAGCGTACGGTGGTGTTGTGTCGCAGCGACCCTGTGCACCACTCTCACCATAGAATAAACAGGTCCTGTGCCCTTAAACTCACCGCTAAATCTCAGCCCTAACACTAATCCTAACCCCTAACCCTAAAAGTTATCCTTAACCCTAACTGTTAACACTCAAACTAACCCTTAACTCTAACCCTAGTCATGATCTTTAACCCTAACCCTAACACTTAACCCTAACCCTGTACCAAACCATAACCCCTAAGCTTAACCCTAACCCTAAACCTAAACCCTAAGTCTAACTGTAACTGTTAAACCTAACAGTAACTTTTAACCCTAAAACTAAGTGTATCCCCTTACCCGAAGCCCACACCCTAAGATTAAACTTCATCCCTAACCATAACGATGATCCTAACCTTAAATCTAATTCTCAGACTTCTTACTTTCTTAGAGATTTGAAAGCTTACAATCCTGCTTTACCATGCGTGAAATCAGGCTCTGCCAGAGTGTCCTACAAGAAACCCATGGGCCCATACCCTGCATACGATAGAGTGGGTTTCTGGTGACAATCGCATCCCCCTCAATCACACTCCTAGGGCAGACAGGGCCCATACCCTAAGCAAAACCCTACCCCTCACTCATAATTCTAACCCTGATCCTATTGCTCACCTTAACACATAAACCTCACCGTAAACCTAACTTTAACCACTTATCCTAACATTAATGCATAACACTTATGCTAAGAACAACCCCTATCACTTAATTCTAACCCTAACTCCTAGCCATAACAGTAACCCCTAATCCCTAACCTAATTCTAACCACTAAACATTACCTTAACCCTACAAACAACCCTAATACTAACCCTAACCTTAAACGCTAACCCTAACCTTATCCCTAAACATAACCTTAAAAGTTTACCCTAAACCCTAACCCTATCCCCTAACCCTAAGCCTAACCCTTAATTCTGATCCTAATCCTAACAATTAAACCTAACCCTAACCCTTAACCCTAACACTAACCCTTACCTTAATGCCGAGACCTAATCTTAGCAGTAAAGCTACCTCTAACCCTAACCCTAGACCTTAAACCTAACACTATCCCTAAATTATAACCCTAACCCTAACTGTTAACCCTCACCCTAACCCTTAACTCGGACCATAACCCTAACCCTTAACCCTAACCCTATCCCTTAATGCTAACCCTAAGCCTTAACCCTTAACCCTAATCCTATCCCTTAACCCTAACCCTAACCCCTAACCCTAACCCTAACCCCAACCCTAAATCTATCCCTAGTCCCTAACCCAACCCTAACCGTTAACCCCTAATGCTAACATTAACCCTAACCCCTAATCCCTAACACCTAACACTCACGCGAACACTAACCGCTAACCCCAAACACTTACCCCTAATCATAATCATAATTCTCACACTTCCTCCATTCTCAGAGTTAGCCAAGCCTACAATAAAACCATGCCATGCGTGAGAAGAGGCTCTGCCTGAGACCTGCATGTAGGTCTGGGCCCAAGGCCTCGGGTACGATGGTGTGGTGTGGCGATGACCCATTCTGCACACTTCTCACCATAGATTACACAGGTCCTGTGCCCTTAAAATAACCTCTAAATCTAAGCCCTAACGCTAACTCTAACACTAACCCTTAACCCTAAACTTAAGCTCTGACCCTAACGCCCAACACTAACATTAAACCCTTACCCTAATCCTTACCCATAACCCTAATGCCTAAACGTAACCCAAACGATGAACCCTAAACCTAACCCTAACCCCAAACCCTAACCATAACACTTAACTCTAACCCTAAACCTAACACGAACACTTAAACCTAAACTTAACCACTAACCCTAACACTTAACCTTAACCCTAACCGTTAACTCTCACACTAACCCTTAAACCTAACCCTAATCGTAATCTTTAACCCTAAACCTAACAGTTAACCCTTACCCTGTACCAAAACCTAACCCCTAACCTTAACCTTAACCCTAACACTTGACCCTAAAGCTAACTGTAACCATTAAACCTAACACTAACCTTTAACCCTGACCGTAACTCTAACCCCTAACCCTAAGCCCTCACCCTAATGCTAAACTTCATCCTTAACACTAACCATAATCCTATCCCTAAATCTAATTCTCAGACTTCTTGCTTTCTCAGAGTTTAGAAAGCCTACAATCCTCCCATGCCATGCGTGAAAAGAGGCTCTGCCACTGTGTCCTGCATGAAACCCAGGGACCCATACCCAGTGTACGATAGAGAAAGTTCTCGGCCACAATCCTAGACCCCTAATCCTCCCGCCTAGTGCAGACAGGGCCCGTGCCCTAAGCATAAAAAGTACGCCTAACATATAACCCTAACCTTGAACGTAACACCTAACCCTGATCCTACTGCTCACCTTATCATGTAGACCACACTGTAACCCTAACTTTAACCGCATCTCCTAAAGTTAATGCATAACACTTACACTGAGAACAACGCCTATCCCGTAATTCTAATCCTAAATCTTAGCCATAACCATAAAACCTAATCCTTAACCCTAATTCTAAACTGCTAACCCTAACCTTAACACTACCAACAACCCTAACACTAACCCTAACCCTAACCCTCACCCCTAATCCTACCCTATGCCTAAAAGTAACCCTAACTCCTAACCCTTATCCCTAACCAAAAGCCCTGTCCCTAACCATAAGACTTAAGTCTAACCCTAAACCTAATACGAATCCTTAAGCCTAACCCCCAATCCTAACAATTAACCTTAACCCTAACTGTTAACGCTCACCCTAACCCTTAAATCAGACCAAAACCCGAACACTTAACCCTAACCCTAATCCCTAATGCTAACCCTAAGCCTTAACCCTTTACCCTAATCCTATCCCTTAAGCCTAACCCTAACCCTAATTCCTAACCCTAACCATAATCCCTAACCCTAACCCTAACACTAACCCTAACTCTGAATCTAACCCTAGCCCCTAAACCAACACTAACCCCTAACCCCTAACCCTAACACTAACACTAACTCCTAATTTCTAACCCCGAACCACACTCGAACCCTAATCCCTAACCCCAAATAATTAACCATAACCATAACCCTAATTCTCACACTTCCTCCATTTTCAGAGTTCACCAAGCCTACAATAGAGCCATGCCATGAGTGAGAAGAGGCTCCGCCTGAGTCCTGCATGTAGGTCTGGGCCCAAGGCCCAGGTACGATGGTGTGGTGTCAAGGGGACCAATTCTGCACCCTTCTCACCATAGATTAAACAGGTCCTGTGCCCTTAAACTAACCGCTAAATCTAAGCCCTAACACTAAACCTAAACGCTAACCGTAAACCTAAGCCCTTATCCTAATGCCCAACACTAACACCAAACACTCACCCTAAACCTAACCCCTAAACGTAACCCTAACCATGCACCCTATATCTAACCCTAACCCCTAACCCTAACCATAACACTTAACTCTAACCCTAAACTAACATAAACCCTTAACACTAAACCTAATCCCTAACCCTCATGCTTAACCCTAACCGTTAATCCTCACACTTACCCTTAAACCTAACCCTAATTGTAATCTTTAACTCTAAACTTAACACTTAAACCTTAACCTGTACCAAAACTTATCCCCTAAACTGAACCCTAACACTAAACCTTAACGCTAAACCTAACTGTAACTGTTAAATCTAACACTAACCTTTAACTCTGACCCTAAACCTAACCCCTAACCCTAAGGCATCACCTTAACACTAAACTTCATCCCTAATTCTAACCATAATCCTAACCCTAAATCTAATTCTCAGACTTCTTGCTTTCTCAGAGTTTAGAAAGCCTATAATCCTCCCATGCCATGTGTGAAAGGAGGCCCTGCCACTGTGTCCAGCATGAAACCCAGGGGCCAATACCCAGCATACGATAGAGTGATTTCCCGGCGAATATGCTAGCTCCCTAACCTCTCCGCCTAGTGCAGACAAGGCACGTGCCCTAAGCATAAACACAACCCCTAACCAATAACCCTAACCATAACTGTTAACTCTCACCCTAACATTTAACCCTGACACTAACCCTAACCCGTAAACCTATCCCTAAACCTTTACCCAAAGCCTAAGCCTTAACTCTAACACTATCATTTAACCCTAGCCCTAACCCCTAAATGTTACACTAACCATGAACCCTAAGCCTAACCGTAACCCCTAACACTAACCATAACACTTAACTGTAACCCTAAACCTAACAAGACCCCTTAACCCTAACACTAACCCCTAACCCTAGCCCTTAAACTTAACCCTAAACTTTTACCCTCACACTAACCTTTAACACTAACCATAATGCTAATCTTTAACCCTAAACCTAACACTTAACTCTTACCCTGTAGGAAACCCTAACCCCTGACCTTAACCCTGACAATAAACCTTAACCCTAAACCTAACTTTAACCGTTAAAACTAACACTAACCTTAACCCTAACTCTAACCTTAACCCTTAACCCTAAGCCCTCACCCTAACACTAATCGTCAGCCCTAATCCTAACCATAATCCTAACCCTAAATCTTAATCACAGACGTCTTCCTCTCTCAGAGTTTAAAAAGCCCTCACTCTAAAATTTAACCCTAAACCTAACTGTAACTGTTTAAACTAACACTAATCTTTAACCATAACCCTAACCCTTAACCTGAACCCTAAGCCAAACTCTTAACCCTAATCCTATCCCTTAACCCTAACTCTAATCCCTAACTCGAACGCTAACACTAACCCCAACCCTAAACCTAACCCTAGCCCCTAACCCAACCCTCACCCCAACCCCTAACCCTAACACTAACCCTAACCCCTAATGCCTAACCCCTAACCCTCATTTGAACACTCTCCCCTAAACCCAAATCCCTAACCCTAACCATAACCCTAATTCTCACACTTCTTCCATTCTAAGAGTTAACCAAGCCTACAATACAACCATGCCATGCGAGAGAACAGGCTCCCCCTGATTCCTGCATGTAGGTCTGAGCCCAAGGCCCAGGGTACAATGCTGTGGTGTCTCAGCGACCGATTCCACACCCTTCTCACCATAGATTAAACAGGTCCTCTGACCTTAAACTAATCGCTAAATCTAAGTCCTAACACTAACACTAACCGCTACCCTAAACAGAAACCCTGACCCAAACTCACTTCACTAACACTCTACACTTACACCAAACCTAACCCCTAAACCTAACCCCTAAACATAACCCTAACCATGAACCCTAAACCTGAACCTAAACCCCAACACTTAAGTGTAACCCTAAACCTAACATGAACCCCTAATCCTAACCCTAAACCCTAACCCTAAACCTGAACCTAAACCCTAACCCTTAAGTGTAACCCTAAACCTAACACGAACCCCTAATCCTAACCCTAAACCCTAACCCTAACCCTTCACCTTAACCCTAACCGTTAACCCTCAGCTAACCCTTAAACCTAACACTAATCCTAATCTTTACCCCTAAGCCGAACACTTAACCCTAACCCTGTACCAAACCCTAATCCCTAACACTAAGCCCTCTCCCTAACACTAAACTTCATCCCTAACCCTAACCGTAATCCTAACCCTAAATCTAATTCTCAGACTTCTTGCTTTCTCAGAGTTTAGAAAGCCTACAATCCTCCCATGCCATGCATGAGAGGAGGCTCTGCCACTGTGCCCTGCATGGAACGCAGAGGGCCATACCCAGCATATGATAGAGTGGCTTCCTGGTGACAATCCCAGCCTCCGAACCCCCCCACCTAGTGAAGACAGGGCCTGTGCCCTAAGCATAAACACTGCCCCTAACCCATAACCATAACCCTGATCATAACATCTGACCCTGATCCTATTGCTCACCTTAACATGTAAAACTCACCATAACCCTAACCCTAACCCATTATCCTAACGTTAATGAATAATACTTACCCTGAGGACAACACCTATCCCATAATTCTAACCCTAACTCTTATTCATAACTGTAAAACCTAATACCTAATTGTAAGCTGCTAACCCTAAATTTAACCCTACCAACAGCCCTAACACTAACCCTAACCCTAACCCTTGATCCTTAACCCTAAACCCTAACCCTAACCCTAAGTATAAACTCTACCCCTCACCCATAACCCTAACCCTGAACATAAAACCTAACCCTGATCCTATTGCTCACCTTAACACGTAAAGCTCACCGTAACACTAACTTTAACCGCTTACCCTAACTTTAAGCATAAAACTGACCCTGAGACCAACCCCTATGCCATAATTCTAACCCTAACTCCTTACCATAACCATAACACCTAATCCCTAACCCTAATTCTAAACTGCTAAACCTAACCTTAAGCCTACAAAAAACCTTAACGGTAACACTAACCCTAACACCTAATCCTAACCCTGTGCCTGAAAATAAACCTAACCCTTAACCTTTAACCCTAATGCTAACCCATAACCCTAACCATAACACTTTACTCTAACCCTAAATCTAACACGAACGCTTAACACTAGCCCTAAACCCTAACCCTAACCCTTAAACACAAACCTAACCGTTAACACTCACACTAACCGTCAACCCTAATCCGAATTCTAATCTTTAACCCTAAACCTAACACTTAACCCTAACCCTGTACCAAACCCTAACCCCTAACCATAACCCTCACCCTAAAACGTAACCCTAAACCTAACTGTAACCGTTAAACCTAACTCTAAAATTTAACCTTAACTCTACCCATAATCCCTAGCCCTAATCCCTCACCCTAGCACTAACCTCATTCCTAACCCTAACTATAATCCTAACCCTAAATCTAATTATCAGACTTCTTGCTTTCTCAGCGTTAGAAAGCCTACAATCCTCCCATGCCATGAATAAAAGGAGGCTCTACCACTGTGTCCTGCCGGAAACCCCAGTGCCGATACTCAGCATACACTAGAGTGGGTTCCCGATGACAATCGCAACCCCAACCCCCTCCCCCCCTGCCTAGTGCAGACAGGGCCCGAGTCGTAAGCATAAACCCTACCCCTCACCCCTAACCATAACCCTGAACATAACACCTGACCCTGATCCCATTGCTCACCTTAAAATGTAAATCTCACCAGAACCCTAAATTTAACCCCTTATCATAACGTTAATGCATAACACTTACCCTGAGAACAACTCCTATCTCTGAATTCTAACCCTAACTCCAAGCCATAACCATAACACCTAATCCCTAATGCGAATTCTAAACCGCTAACCCTAACCTTAACCCTACCATCAAACCAAACATTACCCTAGCCCCTAACTTTAAAACTATGCCTAAAAATAACCCTAACACTTCACCCTTAATCCTAACCCCTAACTCTAACACTAACCCTATCTCTAAGACCCTAACCATAACCCTAACTATTAACCCTCACCCTAACACGTAACCCTGACCTTAACCCTAAACCTTAACACTAACCCTTAACCCTAACCCTAAGCCAAACCCTTAACCATAATCCTATCCTTTAACCCTAAATGCTAACCCTAATATTAACCCCAACCCTAAACCTAACCGTAGCACCCTAACCCAAACCCAACAACTAACCCCTATCCCTAACACTAACCCTAACTCCTAATCCCTAGGACCTAACCCTGACTCGAACCATAATCCCAAACTCCAAACCCCTAACCCAAACCCTAACCCTGATTCTCACACTACTTCCATTCTCAGAGTGAAGCAAGCCTACAATACAGCTATACTATGCGTGAGATGAGGCTCCACCTGAGTCCTGCATGTAGGTCCTTTCCCAAGGATCAGGGAACGATTTTGTGCTTTCGTGGAGACTCCGACAGCACCCTTCTCACCGTAGATAAAACAGGTCCTGTGCCCTTAAACTAACAGCTAAATCTCAGCCCTAACACTAACACTAACCCCTAACCGTAAACATAAGCTCCGACCGTAACGCTGAACACGAACTCTAAAACCTTACCCTAAACCTAAGCCCTAACCCTAACACTAACCCCTAAACATAACACTAACCATGAACCCTAAACCTAACCCTAACCATAACACTTAACGCTAACCCTAAAGCCTACACGAAGACTTATTCCTAACACTAACAAAAACCCTAGCCCTTAGTCTTGATTCTTACCATTAACCCTCACACTAGCCCTTAACCCTAACCCTAATCCTAATCTTTAACCCTAAAGCTAACACTTAAGCCTAACACTGTACCAAACGCTAAACCTTAACCTTAACCCTAACCCTAAAACATAACCATAAACCTGACTGCAACTGTTAAACCTAACACTAACCTTTAACCCTAACCACTGACCTTAAGAACGCACCCTAACACTAACCTTCATCCCTAAACATTACCATAAACCTACCCTTAAATCTAATTCTCAGACTTCTTGCTTTTTCAGAGTTTAGAAAGCCTACAATTCTCCCATGTCATGAGTAAAATTAGGCTCTGCCACTGTGTCCTGCAAGAAACCCGGGGGCCCATAACTAGTGCATGATAGAGCGGGTTCCCAGTGGCAATCCTAGTCCCTAACCCCCACCTCCTGGTGAAGACAGGGCCCGTGCGCTAAGCAAAAACACTATCCCTAAGAGATAACGGTAACTCCAAACAAAACCTAACCCTGATCCTATTGCTCACCATAAAACATAAACCTAACCGTAACCCTAATTTATCCCCTTATCTTAACGTTAATGCATAGCACCCAAAGAAGAAGCCCTATCCCATAATTCTAAACCTAACCCCTAGCCATAACCATAACACCTCATCCATATTCTAAAGTGCCAACCCTAAACTTCAACCTACCATCAACCCTAACCCTAACCCTAACCCTTAACCCTAAGCCCTCACCCTAACACTAATCTTCATCCCTAAACCGTGCCGTAATCCTAACCTGAATCTAATTCTCAGACTTCTTGATTTCTCAGAGTTTTGAAAGCCTACAATCCTACTAAGCCATGCATGAAAGCCCGCTCTGCCACAGTGTCAAGCAGGAAACCAGAGGCTGATACACTGCATACAATAGAGTAGGTTACCAGCGACCATCACAGACACCTATCTTCGCCTCCTAGTGCATACAGGGCCCGTGCCCTATGCATAAACCCTACCCCTCACCCATAAGCCTAACCCGGAACATAACACATAACCCTGATCATACTGCTCACCTTAAGAGGTAAACCTCACCGTAACCCTAACTTTAACACCTTATCTTAACGTTAATGCATGACACCCTGAGAACAAGCACTATACTGTAATTCTAACCCTAACTCCTAGCCATAACCATAACACCTGATACCGAATTCTGAAACGCCAACCCTAACCTTAACCCTACCAACAACACTAACACTAACCCTAACCCCTTACCCTAACCCTACGCCTAAAAATAACCCTAACCGTTGATCCTTAGTCATAACCCCTAAACTTAACCCTAACCCTTAACCCTAATCCCAAGCCTAACCATTAAACATAACCCTAACACTTAAACCTAACCCTAACCTTTACCTTAATGCCTAGAGATCTAACCCTAACACTGACTTAGAGTTAACACTAATCCTAACCCCCCTAATGCTAACCTTAAACCTGAACCATAAACCTAACACTTAACCCTAATCCTATCCCTAACCCCCTAACCCTAACCCTAACTGTTAACCCTCACCCTAACCCTTAACCATGACCCTAACCCTAAACCTGAACCCTAACCCTAAGCCTAACCCTTAACCCTAACCCTATCCCTTAACCCTAACGCCTAACCCTAACTCCAAACCTAAACCCTACCCTGGCCCCCTAAACCAGACTTAACACCTAACCCATAACACTAACTCTAACCCTAACCACCTATCCCTAGCACCTAACCCTGACTCCAAACCTAACCCCTAACTCGAAACCCCGAACCCCAACCCTAACCCTAATTCTCACACTACTTCCATTCCCGAGTGAAGCAAACCTACAATACAGCCATGCCATGTGTGAGATGAGGCTCCGCCTGAGTCCTGCATGTAGGTCTTGTCCTAGGGCCCAGGGAATGATGTTGTGCTTTCATGGTGACTCCGACCGCACCCCTCTCAACGTAGATTAACCAGGTCCTGTGCCCTTAAACTGACCGATAAATCTAAGCCCTACCACCAACCCTAACCCCTGACCCTGAACCTAAGCCCCGAGCCTAAAGCCCAACACTAACTCTAAACCCTTACCCTAAACCTAATCCTTAACCCTAATGCTAACCTCTAAACGTAACCCTAACCATGAACAGTAAACCTAACCCTAACCTCTAACACAAACCCTAACACATAACTCGAACCCTAAAACTAACCCTAACCCTTAACCCTAAACCTAAACCCTAACCCTAACTCTTAACCTTAACCATAACCGTAACGCTCACGCTAACCTTTAATCCTAACCCTAATCCTAATCTTCAATCCGAAACCTAAAACTTAACCCTAACCCTGTACCTAACCCTAACCCTATACCAAACCCTAACCCCTCATCTTAACCCTAACGGTAAACCTCAACCCTAAACCAAACTGTAACCGTTAAACCTAAGAGTAACCTTTAACCTTAACCCTAATCCCTAACCCTAAGCCCTCACCCTAACACTAAACTTCATCCTTAACCCTAACCATAATCCTAACCCTAAATCTAATTCTCAGACTTCTTGCTTTCTTAGAGTTTAGAAAGCCTGCAATCTTCCCATGCCATGCGTGAAAGGAGGCTCTACCACTGTGTCCTGCATCAAACCCACGGGCAAATACCCAGAGTCCGATACAGTGGGATACTGGTGACAATCCCAGCCCCCTAACCTCCCCCCACCCCCGCCTAAGGCAGACAGGGCCCGTGCACTAAGCATAAACAATACCTGTAACAGATATCCCTCACCCTGAACATAACACCTAACCCTGTTCCTATTTCTCCCCTTAACACGTAAACCTCACGGTGAGCCTAACTTTAACCTCTTATCCTAACGTTAGTGCATAACCCATTCCCTGAGAACAACCCCTATCCCATATTTCTAACCCTATCTCCTAGTCATCACTGTAACACCTAATCCCTAACCCTAATTCTAAACCGCTAACCCTAACCGTAACCCTGCCTACAACCCTAACACTGACAGTAACCCTTACTTCTAACCCCAACGCTATGCCTAACAAAAACCCTTAACCCTTCACCCTAACCCCTAAGCCTTACCCTAACCCTTAACCCTAATCCTAATCATAACCATTAAACCTAACCCTAGCTCTTAAAGGTAACCCTAAACCTTACCCTCACGACTAGACCTAACCCTGACACTAACCTAACACCTATCCCTAACCATAACCCCTACAGCTAACCTTAACCCTGAACCCTAAACCTAACCCTAACACTGAACCCTCACTATATCCCCAACCTCTAAGCCTAATCCTAACCGTTACCCCTCACCCTAACACTTAAACTGGACCATAACACTAAACATTACCCCTAACACTAAACTTTAACCCTAAACCTGAGCCCAACCCTTAACCCTAATCCTATCCTTTTACCCTAAACCTAACCCCGAAACCTAACCCTAACACTAACCCCAATCCTAATTCTAACCATACCCCTTCATAAAACACTAACTCCTAACCCTAACACTTACCAAAAACCCCAATCGCTAATCCCTAACACTAACGCTTAACCTTTACCGTAACCGTTAACCCTCACCCTAACCCTTAACACTGACCCTAACCTTAACCTTTAATCTAAGCCTGACCCTTAACCCTAACAGTAAGGAAAATCCTTACGCCAACCTTATCCCTTATCCCTAATCCTAACACTACAGCTAGAAATAACACCAACCTTTGATCCTTAAACCTAACCCCTAACACTTGCTTTAACCCCAAACCCTAACCCTAATCTTAGCATTAAACCTAACCCTATCTCTTAACCCTTACTCTAACGCCTAGATCTAACCCTAAATCTAACCTACCGCCTAATCCTAACCTTAAGCCCTAATGCTAACTCTAACCCTGAACCCTAAACCTACCCGTAAACCCTTAACACTAACCCTATCCATAAACCTTAACCCTGATCCTAACCATTACCCGCACCCAAACATTTAACCCTGACCCTAACCCTAATCCTTAACGATAAACTTAACACTAAACCCCAACCCTAAGGCCAACACTTAACCCTAATGCTAACCCTTGACCCTAAGCCTAACCCTAACCCCTAACCCGAAACCTAAGCCTAACCCAACCTGAACCCTTAATCTTGACCCTTACCCTTAACCCTCACACTAACCCTAATCCTAATCTTTAACCATGAAGCTAACACTGAAGCCTACCCCTGTGCCAAACGCTAAACCCAAACCTTAACCCTAACCCTGAGACTTAACCGTAAACCTAACTGTAACTGTTAAACCTAACACTAACCTTTAACCCCAACCCCTAACCCAAGACCCCACCCTGACACTAATCTTCATCCCTAAACATTACCAGAATCCTACCCCTAAATCTAATTCTCAGAGTTCTTGCTTTCTCAGAGTTTAGAAAGGCTACAATCCTCCCACGCCATGAGTAAAAGGGGGCTCTGCCACTGTGTCCTGCATGAAACCCAGGAGCCCATGCCCAGCGTACGATAGAGTGGGTTCCCAGGGGCAATCCCATCCCCCCAACCCCCGCCCCCCGCCCAGTGCAGACAGGGCCCGTACGCTAAGTATAAACACTACCCCTAACAGATAACCCTCACCCTGAACATAACACCTAACCCTGATCCTATTGCTCACCTTAAAACATAAACCTCCCCGTAACCCTAACTTAGCCCCTTAACTTAACATGAATGCATAACACCTTGAGAAGAGGCCCTATCCCGTAATTCTAATCCTAAACCATAGTCATAACTGTAACACCTCATCCCTAATTCTAAAACGTCAACCCTAACCTTCACCCTACCAGCAACCCTAACCCTAACCCTAACCCCTAACCCTAAGCCCTCACCCTAACCACTAATCTTCATCCCTAAACCGTGCCGTAATCCTAACCCGAAATCTAATTCTCAGACTTCTTGCTTTCTCAGAGTTTTGAAAGCCTACAATCCTACTAAGCCACGCATGAAAGCCCGCTCTGCCACAGTGTCCTGCATGAAACCCAGAGGCCCATACACTGCGTACGATAGAGTGGGTTCCCAGCGACCATCACAGACCCCTAACTTCGCCTTCTAGTGCATACAGGGCCCGTGCCCTAAGGATAAACCCTACCCCTCACCCATAACCCTAACCCAGAACATAACACCTAACCCTGATCCTACTGCTCATCTTAACAGGTAAAGCTCACCGTAACCCTAACTTTAACCCCTTATCTTAACGTTAATGCATGACACCCTGAGAACAAGACCTATACCGTAAATCTAACCCTAACTCCTAGCCATAATCATAACACCTAATCCCTAATTCTGAAACGCCAACCCTAACCTTAACCCTACCAACAACACTAACACTAACCCTAACCCCTTACGCTAACCCTACACCTAAAAATAACCCTAACCTTTCATCCTGAGTCATTACCCATAACCTTAACCCTAACCCTCAACCCTAATCCCAATCCTTAACCATTAAACTTAACCCTAACTCTTAACCCTAACCCTAACCTTTACCCTAATGCCTAGAGATCTAACCGCAACACTGACCTACAGTTACACTAACCCTACCCTCTAATGCTAACCTTAAACCTGAACCATAAACCTAACCCTTAACCATAACCCTATCCCTAACCCCCTTACCCTAACTCTAACCCTCAACCCTGACCCTAACCTTAAACCTTAATCCTAACCATGCGTTTGATGAGCCTCTGCCTTTGTCCTGCGTGACAGTTGAAGCCCAACACCCAGGGTACGATGAAGTGGGGACGCAGCCTTGCTCCACAACCACAGTGCCCCATATGTTAGACAGGGCCCGTGCCCTAACACACACCGTTAAACGTAAGCCCTAACCCTATCACTAAACCAAACCCTTCGTAAGCCCTGAATCTAACTCCTAACAGTAACCCTAATCCCTGACCCTTACTCTTGCCTCTCACCCTAAACCTAAACCCAACCACTAAACATAATCCTAATCTCTAACCCTAACAGTAATCCTAACCTTAATTCTAACCTAAAACCCTAACCCCTAAACCTAATCCTAGTCCCTAACACCTAACCTTACCCTAAACCGAATTCCAATTCTCAGTCTTCTTCAATTCAAAAACTTAAAAAAGCCTACAATCCACCAATGCCGTGTCTGAGATCAGGGTCCACCCCTATGTCCTGCATGACAGGTAGGCGCCAATGCCCAGGGTACTATGGAGTGGGGTTCTGGGGTCTGTAGGCTTGCTAAACTCCAGTTTGGAAGAATTGCTATAGTCATATATAAGGACGCTTACATTTACTTACAGAAAGCAACTATTGGTGTGTGATTTGTAGGCTTGCCTTACTCTAGTTTGGATGAAGAAGCTGAATCATATATAGTAATATTAGCTTTGAGTTAGAGGAAGCATCTATGGGGGGGTGCTTTTTTGGCTTGTTAAACTCTGGTTTGGAAGAAGTTCGAGAGTCATATAGGAACGATATCATTCATTCAGAGAAAGCAATTATAGGGAGTTGGTTTGTATGCTTGCTAAGCTCTAGTTTGGAGGAAGGCGAGAGTCATATATAGGAACGCTTACGTTCACATAAAGCGTCTACGGGGGGACGGATTCTAGGCTTCCTAAACTCTAGCTTGGAAAAAGAGGACAGTTATGTATAGGAACTCTCGTCGGGGGATTTGTAGCATTGCTAAAATCTTAGATTGGAAAAGTTGCGAGAGTCCTACATAGGAATGTTAACATTCACTCAATGAAAGCAACTATAAGGGGTGCTTTCCAGGCTGGCTACACTCTAATTTGCAAAAAGTGCGACAGTCATATATAGGAAGGCTTATATTCACTCAGACAAAGCAATTATGTGTAGGTGTATAGTAGGCATGCTAACTCTAGTTTGGAAAATTTCGAGAGCCATGTATAGGAAAGCTTACAGTAACTTAGAGAAAGCAACGAACAGGGGTGGAGTGTAGGCTTGCTAAACTCTAGTTTGGAGGAAGTGCCATAGTCATATATAGGAACGCTTAAATTCGTTCAGAGAAAACAGCTGTCAGGGATTGGTTTGTAGACTTAACTCTAGTTTGGAAGAAGTGCGAGAGACATATATAGGAATGTTTACATT
The DNA here is from genome assembly GCF_041146395.1 of Eulemur rufifrons. Taxonomy (NCBI): domain Eukaryota; kingdom Metazoa; phylum Chordata; class Mammalia; order Primates; family Lemuridae; genus Eulemur; species Eulemur rufifrons. The sequence goes on from NC_090987.1 coordinate 56,054,269, forward strand.
GACTCAAAGAAAGCAACTATGGGGGAGTGTTATTTTGGCATGCCAGATGCTAGTTAGGAAGAGGTACAAGACTCATATATAGGAAGGCTTACATTCACACAGCGAGAGCAACTACGGAGTAGTGTCAGGTAGACATGTTAAAGTCTAGCTTGGGAGAAGTTCCAGAGTCCTATATAGGAAAGGTAACAGCCACTTTGAAAAAGCAAGTCTTGGCGGGTGGTTTGTAGGCCTGCAAAACCCTGTTTTGGTTGAAGTGTGAGAGTCATATATGAGAACGCTTACATTCACTCAGAGAAAGCAACGATGGGGTTGTTTGTAGGCCTACTAAACTGCAGTTTGGAAGAAGCACGAGAATCACATATAGGAGCACATACATTTTGACGCACTGAAAGTAACTATGGGGTGGTGTTTTATAGGCATGCTAAACTCTAGTTTGGACGAAGTTTGAGAATCACATATAAGAAAGCTTAGAGTCGCTTAAAGCAAATCTCTGGGTGTGGAATGTAGGCGTGCTAAACTCTATTTTGGTTTCAGAGTAAGAGTCATATATGGGAAGGCTTACATTCACTCAGAGAAAGCAACGATGGTGTGGTGGTTTGTAGGCATACTGAACTCTAGTTTGGAAGAAGTAGGAGAATGATATATGGGAACGCTTACATTCATGCAGAGAAAGCAATTATGGGGTGGCTTTTTTGTAGCCATGCAAATCTCTATTTTGCAAGAAGTTAAAGAGTAATATATAGGAAAGCGTACCGTCATTTATAGAAACCAACTTTCGGGGGATGGTTTGTAGGCCTGCAAAACTCTACTTTGGAAGAAGGGGGAGAGTCATATGGGGGACCGGGTACATTCACTCGGAGAAATCAACGATGGGGTTGTGGTTTGTAGGCATACTAAACTCTAGTTTGGAAGAAGTACGAGAATCATATATAGGAACGCTTACATTCATGCAGAGAAAGCAACTATGGAGTGATGTTTGTATGCCTACTAAACGATAGTTTGGAGGATGTTCGAGAGTCATATCTGGAAAGCTTACAGTCATTTAGAGAAAGCAACTCTCTGGGGGTGGTTCTTAGGCCTGCTAAACTCTATTTTCAATGAAGTGTTAGAATCATATACAGGAACGCTTACATTCACTCAGAGAAAGCAACGTTGGGGTGGCCGTTTTTGAGCATACTAAACTCTACTTTGGAAGAGGTACGAGAGACATAAATACGAACGCTTACATTAACACAGAGAAAGCAAATACGGGGTGCTGTAGTGCAGGCATGCTAAACTATAGATTGGAAGAAGTTGGAAAGCTGACAGTCACTTAGAGAAAGCAACTCTTGGCGGGTGATTTTTAGGTCTGCTAAATTGTATTTTGAAAGACGTACCAGAGTCATATATACAAATGCTTACATTCATACAGAGAAAGAAACTATGGGGTGATGTGTTGTTGGCATGCTAAACTGCAGTTTGGAAGGAGTTCCAGACTGTTATATAGGATAGCTTACAGTCACCTAGAGAAAACAGCACTCGGGACAGCTTAGCAAGCCTCTAAACACTAATTAGAAGCAATTGTGAAAGTCAAACATGGGAACGCTTACATTCACGGAGAGAACACAACGTTTGGGTGGTGGTTTGTAGGCATAATAACTGTAGTTTGGAAGAAGTAGGAGAGTCATATATATGAACGGTTACATTCACGCAGAGAAAGAAACTGTTGGGTGGTGTATGTACGCATGTTAATCTATACTTTGGAGGAAGTTCGAGAGTCATATCTGGGGAAAATTGCAGTCACTTAGAGAAAGCAACCATCGGGGGCCGTTTTGTAGATCTGCTAAATTCTATTTTGGAAGAAGAGTGAAAGTCATATGTGGGAACGCTTATGTTCACTCAGAGAAATCAACGATGGGGCAGTGTTTCGTTGGCATGCTAAACTGTAGTTTGGAAGAAGTTCGCGAGTCTTATATAAGAAAGCTTACAGTCACCTAGAGAAAGTAACTCTCGGCAGATTGTTTCTAAGCGTGCTAAACTCTAATTTGCATCAATTGTGAGAGTCAAACATGGGAACGCTTACATTCACTCAGAGAACGCAACGTTTGGGTGGTGGTTTTTAAGCATTCTAAACTGTATTTTGGAGGAAGTAGGAGAGTCATATATACGAATGCTTACATTCACGCAGAGAAAGCAACTCTGTGGTCGTATTTTGTTGGCATGCTAAACTGTGGTTTGGAAGAAGTTGGAGAGACTTATATAGGAAAGATTACAGTGACACAGAGAAAACAACTCTCTGTAGTTTGTTGGTAGGTCTGCTAAACTGTAATTTGGATGAAGTGTGAGAACGCTTGCATTCACTCAGAGAAAGAACTTTGTCGTGGTGGTTTGTAGGAATAACAACTGTAGTTCGAAGAAGTAGGAGAGTCATATATGAACGGTTACATTCACGCAGAGAAAGCAACTGTGGGGTGGCGTATGTAATCATCATAATTTGTAGTTTGGAGGAAGTTCGAGAGTCATATCTGGGGAAAATTAGAGTCACTTAGAGAAAGGAACAATCGGGGGCTGGTGTGTAGGTCTACTAAATTCTATTTTGGAAAAAGAGTCAGAGTCATATATGGGAACGCTTATGTTCACTCAGAGAAATCAACGATGGTGTGCTGTATTGTGGGCATGCTAAACTGTAGTTTGGAAGAAGTTCGAGAGTCTTATATAGGAAAGTTTACAGTCACCTAGAGAAAGCAACTCACAGGAGGTGGTTTGTAGGCCGCTAAACTCTAATTTGGATGAAGTGAAAGAGGCATACTTGGATACGCTTTATTCATTCAGAGAAAGGTAAATTGGGCTGCCGGTTTGTAGGTATACTAACTCCAGTTTGGAAGAAGTACGAGAGTCATATATATGAACGCTTATATGGACGCAGAGAAAGCAACTATGGGGTGGTGTTTTGTAGGAATGATAAAATATAATTTGGAAGAAGTTCGAAAGCTGACAGTCACTTAGAGAATACAACTCTCGGCGGTTGATTTTGAGGTGTGCTAAATTGTATTTTGAAAGAAGTACCAGAGTCATATATAAAATCTATTACATTTATGCTGAGAAAAACTATGTGGTGATGTTTTGTTGGCGTGCTGAAATGTAGTTTCGAAGAAGTTCGATAGTCTTTTATAGGAAAGCTTACAGTCCCCTAGAGGAAGCAACTTTCGAGAGATGGTTTGTAAGCCTGCTAAACTCTACCTTGCATCATTTGTGACTGTCATACATGGGAACGCTAACATTCTCTCAGAGAATTTAAGTTTTGGGTGGTTGTTTGTAAGCATACTAAACGGTATTATGGAAGTAGCAGAGTCATATATATGAGCGCTTACATTCACGCAGAGAGGGCCACTATGGGGTGGTGTTTTGTAGGCCTGCTAAAATATAATTTGGAAGAAGTTCGAAAGCTGACAGTGACTTAGAGAAAGCAACTCTCGGCGGTTGATTTTGAGGTCTGCTAAATTGTATTTTGAAAGAAGTACCAGAGTCATATATAAAATCGATTATATTTATGCTGAGAAAGAAACTATGTGGTGATGTTTTGTTGGCGTGCTGAAATGTAGTTTCGAAGAAGTTCGACAGTCTTTTATAGGAAAGCTTACAGTCCGCTAGAGGAAGCAACTTTCGAGAGATTGTCTGTAAGCCTGCTAAACTCTACCTTGCATCATTTGTGACTGTCATACATGGGAACGCTAACATTCTCTCAGAGAACTTAACTTTTGGGTGGTTGTTTGTAAGCATACTAAACTGTATTTTGGAAGAAGTAGCAGAGTCATATATATGAGTGCTTACATTCACGCAGAGAGGGCAACTATGGGGTGGTGTTTTGTAGGCATGCAAATCTCTAGTTGCGAAGAAGTTAAGAGTAATAGGAAAGCTTACAGTCTCACAGAGAAAGCAACCCTTGGGGGCCGGTTTGTAGTTCTGCTAAATTCTATTTTGGATGAAGTGTGAATCATAAACGGGAACGCTAACATTCACTCAGAGAAAGCAGGGTTGCGGTGGTGATTTTTAGTCACACTAAACTGGAGTTTGGAGGAAGTACGAGAATAAAAGAATGTTTACATTCACTCAGAAAAAGCAACGTTGGGGAGGTGGTTGGTAGGTGTACTATACTTTGGAAGAAGTACGAGCGTGATGCATAGGAACGCTTACATTCACGCAAACTATGGGGTGGCCTTTTGTTGGCATGCTAAACTATGTTCCAAAGTCATATATAGGAAAGCTTATAGTGAGAGAAAGCAACTCTCGGGCGGTGTTTTGTAGGTCCGGCAAATTGCATTTTGAAAGCAGTCCGAGATTCATATAAGGGAAGGCCTACATCCACTCAGAGAAAGCAATGTTAGGCTGGTGGTTTGTAGGCATACTAAACTGTATTTTGGAACTCGTATGTATGACTCTCACACTTGATCCAAATTAGAGTTCACCAGGCCTATAAACCACATCCTGAGAGTTGCTTTCTCTAGGTGAATGTAAGCTTTCCTATGTAAAACTCTCGAACTTCTTCCAAACTACAGTTTAGCATGCCAACAATACACCACCGCATCGTTGCTTTCTCTGAGTGAACATAAGCATTCCCTTATATGAATCACTTTTTCCAAAATAGAATTTAGCAGACCTACAAACCAGTCCCCGATGGTTGATTTAGCTATGTGACTGTAATTTTCCCCAGATATGACTCTCAAACTTCCTCCAAAGTATAGATTAACATGCGTACATACACCACCCAACAGTTTCTTTCTCTGCGTGAATGTAACTGTTCATATATATGACTCTCCTACTTCTTCCGACCTACAGTTATTATGCCTACAAACCACCACCCAAACGTTGTGTTCTCTCTGTGAATGTAAGCGTTCCCATATTTGAATCTCACAATTGCTGCTAATTAGTGTTTAGGGGCTTGTAAACCTGTCCCGAGTGTTGCTTTCTCTAGGTGACTGTAAGCTATCCTATATAACACTCTCGAACACGTTCCAAACTGCAATTTAGCATCCCCACAACACGTCACCCCATAGTTTCTTTCTCTGCATGAATGTAAGCGTTTGTATATGACTCTGGTACGTCTTTCAAAATACAATTTAGCAGACCTAAAAATCACCCGCCAAGAGTTGCTTTCTCTAAGTGACTGTCAGCTTTCCAACTTCTTCCAATCTATAGTTTAACATGCCTGCACTACAGCACCCCGTATTTGCTTTCTCTGTGTTAATGTAAGCGTTCGTATTTATGTCTCTCGTACCTCTTCCAAAGTAGAGTTTAGTATGCTCAAAAACGGCCACCCCAACGTTGCTTTCTCTGAGTGAATGTAAGCGTTCCTGTATATGATTCTAACACTTCATTGAAAATAGAGTTTAGCAGGCCTACGAACCATCCCCAGAGAGTTGCTTTCTCTAAATGACTGTAAGCTTTCCAGATATGACTCTCGAACATCCTCCAAACTATAGTTTAGTAGGCATACAAACATCACTCCATAGTTGCTTTCTCTGCATGAATGTAAGCGTTCCTATATATGATTCTCGTCCTTCTTCCAAACTAGAGTTTAGTATGCCTACAAACCACAACCCCATCATTGATTTCTCCGAGTGATTGTACCCAGTCCCCCATATGACTCTACCCCTTCTTCCAAAGTAGAGTTTTGTAGGCCTACAAACCATCCCCCAAAAGTTGGTTTCTATAAATGATGGTATGCTTTCCTATATATTACTCTTTAACTTCTTGCAAAATAGAGATTTGCATGGCTACAAAAAAGTCACCCCATAATTGCTTTCTCTGCATGAATGTAAGCGTTCCCATATATCATTCTCCTACTTCTTCCAAACTAGAGTTCAGTATGCCTACAAACCACCACACCATCGTTGCTTTCTCTGAGTGAATGTAAGCCTTCCCATATATGACTCTCACTCTGAAACCAAAATAGAGTTTAGCACACCTACATTCCACACCCAGAGATTTGCTTTAAGCGACTCTAAGCTTTCTTATATGTGATTCTCAAACTTCGTCCAAACTAGAGTTTAGCATGCCTAGAAAACACCACCCCACAGTTGCTTTCTCTGCATGAATGTAAGCGTTTGTATATATGACTCTGGTACTTCTTTCAAAATACAATTTAGCACACCGAAAAATCAACCGCCGAGAGTTGCTTTCTCTAAGTGACTGTCTGTTTTCGAACTTCTTCCAAATTATATTTTAGCATGCCTACAAAACACCACCCCATAGTTGCTTTCTCTGCATCAATATAAGCGTTCATATATATGCCTCTCTCACTTCATCTAAGTTAGAGTTTAGCAGGCCTACAAACCACACCCCGTGAGTTGCTTTCTCTAGGTGACTGTAAACTTTCCTATATAAGAATCTCCAACTTCTCTCAAACTACACTATGCCAACAAAACACCACACCGTGGTTGCTTTCTCTGAGTGAACATAAGCGTTCCCATATATGACTCACACTCTGTTTCCCAAATAGAATTTAGCAGATCTACAAACCAGCCCAAGATGGTTCCTTTCTCTAAGTGACTATAATTTTCCCCAGATATGACTCTCGCACTTCCTCCAAACTACAGATTAACATGCATACATCGCCACCCCACAGTTGCATTCTCTGTGTGAATGTAACCGTTCATATATATGACTCTCCTACTTCTTCCCAACTACAGTTATTATGCCTTCAACCATCACGATGTTTCTTTCCCTGAGTGAATGAATGCAAGCGTTCTCACATTTCATCCAAATTAGAGTTTAGCAGGCCTACCAATAAACTTCCGAGAGTTGTTTTCTCTGTGTCACTGTAATCTTTCCTATATAAGACTCTCGAACTTCTTCCAAACCACAGTTTAGCATGCCAACAAAATACGACCCCAGAGTTGCTTTCTCTGCCTGAATGTAAGCGTTCATATACATGACTCTCGTACTTCCTCCAAAATACAGTTTAGAATGCCTACAAACCACCACCCAAACGTGGCGTTCTCTGAATGAATGAAAGCATTCCCATGTTTGACTCTCACAATTGATGCAAAGTAGAGTTTAGCAGGCCAAGAAAGGCTCTCCCGAGAGTTGCTTTCTCTAGGTGACTGTAAGCTTTCCTAAATAAGACTCTCCAACTTCTTCCAAACTACAGGTTAACATGCCCACAAAACATCACCCCATAGTTTTTTCTTTGCATGAATGTAAGCATTAGTATATATGACTCTGGTACTTCTTTCAAAATACAATTTAGCAGACCTAAAAATCACCCACCAAGAATTTCTTTCTCTAAGTGACTGTTCAGGTTTAGAACTTCTTCCAAACTATAGCATGCTTACAAAACACCACCCCGTAGTTGCTTTCTCTGTGTGAATGTAAGCGTTCCCAAATATCATTCTCATACTTCTTCCAAACTATTTAGTATGCCTACAAAAACCATCCCAGTGTTGTTTCTCTGAGGGAATGTAAGCGGTCCCATGTTTGACTCTCACACTTCATCCAAATTAGAGTTTAGCATGTGTACAAACAATCTCCTGAGAGTTGCTTTCCCTAGGTGACGGTAATCTTTCCTGTATAAGGTTCTCCAACTTCTTCCAAACTGCAGTTTAGCATGCCTACAAAACCTGACGCCATAAGTGCTTTCTCTGCGTGAATGTAAGTGTTCCTATATAGAACTCTCGTACTACTTCCAAACTACAGTTTAGTATGCCCTACAAACCACCACCCAAACGTTGTTTTCTCTGAGTGAATGTAAGCGTTCCCATATATGACTCTCACACTTCAACCAAAATAGAGTTTGATTCTCTATGTGATTCTCTTGCTTCTTCCAAATTACAGGTTAGTATGCCTAGGAACCACAACCACAACGTTGCTTTCACTGAGTTCCCATATATTATTCTAACACTTCATTGAAAATAGAGTATAGCAGGCCTACGAAACACCCCCGAGAGTTGCTTTCTCTAAGTGACTGTAAGCTTCCCAGATATGACTCTCGAACTTCCTCCAAACTATATTTTAGTAGGCATACAAACATCACTCCATACTTGCTTTCTCTGCGTGAAGGTAAGCGTTCCTATATACGATTCTCGTACTTCTTCCAAACTAGAGTTGACTATGCCTACAAATCACAATCCCATCGTTGATTTCTCTGAGTGAATGCACGCGGTCCCCAATATGACTCTCCCCCACTTCCAAACTGGAGTTTTGCAGGTGTACAAAACATCCCCCTAGAGTTGGTTTCTATGACTGTACCCTTTCCTATATATTACTCCTTAACTTCTTCCAAACTAGAGATTAGCATGGCTACAAAAACGCCACCCCATAATTGCTTTCTCTACGTGAATGTAAGCGTTCCCATATATCATTCTCCTACTTCTTCCAAACTAGAGTTTAGTATGCCTACAAACCACCACGCCGTCTTAAACCAAAATAGAGTTTAGCAGGCCTACATTCCACACCCAGAGATTTGCTTTCTCTAAGTGACTCTAAGCTTTCTTATATGTGATTCTCAAACTTCGTCCAAACTAGAGTTTAGCATGCCTATAAAACACCACCCCATAGTTACTTTCAGTGCGTCAAAATGTATGTGCTCCTATATGTGATTCTCGTGCTTCTTCCAAACTGCAGTTTAGTAGGCCTACAAACAACCCCATCGTTGCTTTCTCTGAGTGAATGTAAGAGTTCTCATATATGATTCTCACACTTCAACTAAAACAAGGTTTTGCAGGCCTACAAACCACCCGCCAAGACTTGCTTTTTCAAAGTGGCTGTTACCTTTCCTATATAGGACTCTGGAACTTCTCCCAAGCTAGACTTTAACATGTCTACCTGACACTACTCTGTAGTTGCTCTCGCTGTGTGAATGTAAGCGTTCCTATATATGAGTCTTCTACTTCTTCCTAACTAGCATCTGGCATGCCAAAATAACACTCCCCCATAGTTGCTTTCTTTGAGTCAATGTAAACATTCCTATATATGTCTCTCGCACTTCTTCCAAACTAGAGTTGAATAAGTCTACAAACCAATCCCCGACAGCTGTTTTCTCTGAACGAATTTAAGCGTTCCTATATATGACTATGGCACTTCCTCCAAACTAGAGTTTAGCAAGCCTACACTCCACCCCTGTTCGTTGCTTTCTCTAAGTTACTGTAAGCTTTCCTATACATGGCTCTCGAAATTTTCCAAACTAGAGTTAGCATGCCTACTATACACCTACACATAATTGCTTTGTCTGAGTGAATATAAGCCTTCCTATATATGACTGTCGCACTTTTTGCAAATTAGAGTGTAGCCAGCCTGGAAAGCACCCCTTATAGTTGCTTTCATTGAGTGAATGTTAACATTCCTATGTATCACTCTCGCAACTTTTCCAATCAGATTTTAGCAATGCTACAAATCCCCCGCTGAGAGTTCCTATACATAACTATCCTCTTTTTCCAAGCTAGAGTTTAGGAAGCCTAGAAACCGTCCCCCCGTAGACGCTTTATGTGAACGTAAGCGTTCCTATATATGACTCTCGCCTTCCTCCAAACTAGAGCTTAGCAAGCCTACAAACCAACTCCCTATAATTGCTTTCTCTGAATGAATGATATCGTTCCTATATAAGACTCTCGAACTTCTTCCAAACCAGAGTTTAACAAGCCAAAAAAGCACCCCCCATAGATGCTTCCTCTAACTCAAAGCTAATATTACTATATATGATTCAGCTTCTTCATCCAAACTAGAGTAAGGCAAGCCTAGAAATCACACACCAATAGTTGCTTTCTATAAGTAAATGTAAGCAACCCTATATATGACTATAGCAATTCTTCCAAACTGGAGTTTAGCAAGCCTACAGACCCCAGAACCCCACTCCATAGTACCCTGGGCATTGGCGCCTGCCTGTCATGCAGGACATAGGGGCGGACGCTCATCTCAGACACGGCATTGGTGGATTGTAGGCTTTTTTAAGTTTTTGAATTGAAAAAGTCTGAGAATTGGAATTCGGTTTAGGGTAAGGTTAGGTGTTAGGGACTAGGATTAGGTTTAGGGGTTAGGGTTTTAGGTTAGAATTATGGTTAGGATTACTGTTAGGGTTAGAGATTAGGATTATGTTTAGTGGTTGGGTTTAGGTTTAGGATGAGATGCAAGAGTAAGGGTCAGGGATTAGGGTTACTGTTAGGAGTTAGATTCAGGGCTTACGAAGGGTTTGGTTTAGTGATAGGGTTAGGGCTTACGTTTAACGGTGTGTGTTAGGGCACGGGTCCTGTCTAACGTACGGGGCACTGTGGGTGTGGAGCAAGGCTGCGTCCCCACTTCATCGTAACCTGGGTGTTGGGCTTCAACTGTGACGCAGGACAAAGGCAGAGGCTCATCTCATGCATAGTTAGGATTAAGGTTTAAGGTTAGGGTCAGGGTTGAGGGTTAGGGTGAGGGTTAACAGAGTCAGGGTAAGGGGGTTAGGGATACGCTTAGTGTTAAGAGTTACGGGTAGGTTTAGGGTTCAGGGTTAGAGTAAGCATTAGGGCTTAAGGTTAGGATTAGGCGGTAGGTTAGATTTGGGTTAGATCTAGGCGTTAGGGTAAGGGCTAGCGTTAGGGTTAAGAGATAGGGTTAGGTTGAATGCTTAGGATTAGGGTTAGGGTTTGGGGTTTAAGTAAGTGTTAGGGGTTAGGTTTAAGGATCAAAGGTTAGGGTTATTTTTAGCTGTAGTGTTAGGGTTAGGGATAAAGGATACCATTAGCATTAAGGGTCTTCCTTACTGTAGGGTTAAGGGTTAGGCTTAGAGTTAAAGGTTAAGGTTAGGGTCAGTGTTAAGATTTAGGGTGAGGGTTAACGGTTAGGGTAAAGGTTATGCGTTAGGGTTAGGAATTAGTGATTAGGGTTTTTGGTTAGTGTTAGGGTTAGCGGTTAGGAGTTAGTGTTTTATGAAGGGGTATGGTTAGAATTAGGATTGGGATTAGAGTTAGGGTGAGGTATAGGGGTTAGGTTTAGGGGTTAGTTTTAGGGTAAAAGGATAGGATTAGGGTTATGGGTTGGGCTTAGGTTTAGGGTTAAAGTTTACTGCTAGGGTTAGGGATAGGGTTCAGGGTTAGCTTTAGGGGGTTCTGGTTAGGGTTAGGTGTTAGGTTAGTGTCAGGGTTAGGTCTAGTCGTGAGGGTAAGGTTTAGGGTTAGCTTTAAGAGCTAGGGTTAGGTTTCATGGTTAGGATTAGGATTAGGGTTAAGGGTTAGGGTAAGGCTTAGGGGTTAGGGTGAAGGGTTAGAGTCAAGGATCAGGGTTTTTGTTAGGCATAGCATTGGGGTTAGAAGTAAGGGTTACTGTCAGTGTTAGGGTTGTAGGTAGGGTTACGGTTAGGGTTAGCGGTTTAGAATTAGGGTTAGGGATTAGGTGTCACAATGATGACTAGGAGATAGGGTTAGAATTATGGGATAGGGGTTGTTCTCAGGAAATGGATTATGCATTAACGTTAGGATAATAGGTTAAAGTTAGGCGCACGGTGAGGTTTACGTGTTAAGGGAAGAAATAGGAACAGGGTTGGGTGTTATGTTCAGGGTTAGGGTTATCTGTTAAAGGTATTGTTTATGCATAGCGCACGGGCCCTGTCTGCATTAGGCGGGCGGGGGGAGTTTAGGGGGCTGGGATTGTACCCGGGAACCCACTCTATCATACCCTGGGTATGGGCCTATGGGTTTCATGCAGGACACGGTGGTAGAGCCTCTTTCACGCATGGCATGGGAGAATTGCAGGCTTTCTAAACTCTAAGAAAGCAAGAAGTCTGAGAATTAGATTTAGGGTTAGGATTATGGTTAGCGTTAAGGATGAAGTTTAGTGTTAGGGTGAGGGCTTAGGGTTAGGGATTAGGGTTAGGGTTAAATGTTACTCTTAGGTTTAACGGTTACACTTTGGTTTAGGGTTGAGGTTTACGGTTAGGGTTAAGATGAGGGGTTAGGGTTTGGTACAGGGTTAGGGTTAAGTGTTAGGTTCAGGGTTGAAGATTAGGATTAGGGTTAGGATTAAAGTTTAGCGTGAGAGTTAATGCTTAGGGTTAAGGTTAAGAGTTAGGGTTTAGGGTTAGGGTTAGGGTTGGGGCTAGTTTTAGGGTTAGAGTTATGTGCTATGGTTTGTGTTAGAGGTTAGGGTTAGGTTTACTGTTCACGGTTAGGGTTATGTTTAGGGGTTAGCATTAGGGTTAGGGATTAGGTTTAGGGTAAGGGTTTAGAGTTAGTGTTGGGCTTTAGGCTCGGGGCGTAGGTTCAGGTTGAGGGGTTAGGGTTGGTGGTAGGGCTTAGCTTTAGCGGTCAGTTTAAGGGCACAGGACCTGGTTAATCTACGGTGAGAGGGGTGCGGTCGGAGTCACCACGAGAGCACAACATCATTCCCTGGGCCTTGGGAGAGGACCTACATGCAGGACTCAGGCGGAGCCTCATCTCACACATGGCATGGCTGTATTGTAGGCTTTCTTCACTCTGGGAATGGAAGTAGTGTGAGAATTAGGGTTGGGGTTGGGGTTAGGGGTTTCGAGTTAGGGGTTAGTTTTCGAGTCAGGGTTAGGTGCTAGGGATTCGTGGTTAGGGTTAGAGTTAGTGTTACGGGTTAGGTGTTAAGTCTGGGTTAGGGGGCCAGGGTAAGGTTTAGGGTTGGAGTTAGCGTTAGGGTTAGGGGTTAGGGTTAAGGGATAGGGTTAGGTTTCAGGGTGAGGGTTAGAGGGTTAACAGTTCGGGTTACGCTTAGGGGTTAGGGATAGTGTTAGGGTTAAGGGTTAGGAGTATGGTTCAGGTTTAAGGTTAGCATTAGGGGTTGGGGTTAGTGTTAACTGTAGGTCAGTGTTGGGTTTAGATCTCTAGGCATTAGGGTAAAGGTTTGGGTTAGGGTTAAGAGTTAGGGTTATGTTTAATGGTTAGGATTGGGAATAGGGTTAAGGGTTAGGGTTAAGGTTAGGGGTTATGACTAAGGATCAACGGTTAGGGTTACTTTTAGGCGTAGGGTTAGGGTAAGGGGTTAGGGTTAGTGCTAGTGTTGTTGATAGGGTTAAGGCTAGGGTTGGCGTTTCAGAATTAGGGATTAGGTGTTACGGTTATGGCTAGGAGTTAGGGTTAGAATTACGATATAGGGCTTGTTCTCAGGGTGTCATGCATGAACGTTAAGATATGGGGTTAAAGTTAGGGTTACGGTGAGGTTTACCTGTGAAGGTGAGCAGTAGGATCAGGGTTAGGTGTTATGTTCTGGGTTACGCTTATGGGTGAGGGGTAGGGTTTATGCTTAGGGCACGGGCCCTGTATAGGAGGCAAAGTTAGGTGTCTGTGATGGTCGCTGGGAACCCACTCTATCGCACGCAGTGTATGGGCCTCTGGGTTTCATGCAGGACACTGTGGCAGAGCCTCCTTTCACGCATGGCATGGGAGGATTGCAGGCTTTCTAAACTCTAAGAAAGCAAGAAGTCTGAGAATTAGATTTCGGGTTAGGATTATGGTTAGCGTTAAGGATGAAGTTTAGTGTTAGGGTTAGGGCTTAGGGTTAGGGATTAGGGTTAGGGTTAAAGGTTACTCTTAGGTTTAATGGTTACACTTTGGTTTAGGGTTGAGGTTTACGGTTAGGGTTAAGTTGAGGGGTTAGGGTTTGGTACAGGGTTAGGGTTAAGTGTTAGGTTTAGGGTTGAAGATTAGGATTAGGGTTAGTATTAAAGGTTAGCGTGAGAGTTAACGCTTAGGGTTAAGGTTAAGAGTTAGGGGTTAGGTTTAGGGTTAGGGTTAGTTTTAGGGTTAGAGTTATGTGCTATGGTTTGTGTTAGAGGTTAGGGTTAGGTTTACTGGTCACGGTTAGGGTTACGTTTAGGGGTTAGCATTAGGGTTAGGGATTAGGTTTAGGGTAAGTGTTTAGAGTTATTGTTGGGCTTTAGGCTCGGGGCTAATGTTCAGGGTGAGGGGTTAGGGTTGGTGGTAGGGCTTAGCTTTAGTGGTCAGTTTAAGGGCACAGGACCTGGTTAATCTACGGTGACAGGGGTGCGGTCGGAGTCACCACGAAAGCACAACATCATTCCCTGGGCCTTGGTAGAGGACCTACATGCAGGACTCAGGCGGAGCCTCATCTCACACATGGCATGGCTGTATTGTAGGCTTTCTTCACTCTGGGAATGGAAGTAGTGTGAGAATTAGGGTTGGGGTTGGGGTTAGGGGTTTCGAGTTAGGGGTTAGGTTTCGAGTCAGGGTTAGGTGCTAGGGATTCGTGGTTAGGGTTAGAGTTAGTGTTACGGGTTAGGTGTTAAGTCTGGGTTAGGGGGCCAGGGTAAGCTTTAGGGTTGGAGTTAGCGTTAGGGTTAGGGGTTAGGGTTAAGGGATAGGGTAGGTTTCAGGGTGAGGGTTAGAGGGTTAACAGTTCGGGTTACGCTTAGGGGTTAGGGATAGTGTTAGGGTTAAGGGTTAGGAGTATGGTTCAGGTTTAAGGTTAGCATTAGGGGTTGGGGTTAGTGTTAACTGTAGGTCAGTGTTGGGTTTAGATCTCTAGGCATTAGGGTAAAGGTTTGGGTTAGGGTTAAGAGTTAGGGTTATGTTTAATGGTTAGGATTGGGAATAGGGTTAAGGGTTAGGGTTAAGGTTAGGGGTTATGACTAAGGATCAACGGTTAGGGTTACTTTTAGGCGTAGGGTTAGGGTAAGGGGTTAGGGTTAGTGCTAGTGTTGTTGATAGGGTTAAGGCTAGGGTTGGCGTTTCAGAATTAGGGATTAGGAGTTACGGTTATGGCTAGGAGTTAGGGTTAGAATTACGATATAGGGCTTGTTCTCAGGGTGTCATGCATGAACGTTAAGATATGGGGTTAAAGTTAGGGTTACGGTGAGGTTTACCTGTGAAGGTGAGCAGTAGGATCAGGGTTAGGTGTTATGTTCTGGGTTAGGCTTATGGGTGAGGGGTAGGGTTTATGCTTAGGGCACGGGCCCTGTATAGGAGGCAAAGTTAGGTGTCTGTGATGGTCGCTGGGAACCCACTCTATCGCACGCAGTGTATGGGCCTCTGGGTTTCATGCAGGACACTGTGGCAGAGCCTCCTTTCACGCATGGCATGGGAGGATTGCAGGCTTTCTAAACTCTAAGAAAGCAAGAAGTCTGAGAATTAGATTTAGGGTTAGGATTATGGTTAGGGTTAAGGATGAAGTTTAGTGTTAGGGTGAGGGCTTAGGGTTAGGGATTAGGGTTAGGGTTAAAGGTTACTCTTAGGTTTAACGGTTACACTTTGGTTTAGGTTTGAGGTTTACAGTTAGGGTTAAGATGAGGGGTTAGGGTTTGGTACAGGGTTAGGGTTAAGTGTTAGGTTTAGGGTTCAATATTAGGATTAGGGTTAGGATTAAAGGTTAGCGTGAGAGTTAACGCTTAGTGTTAAGATTAAGAGTTAGGGTTTAGGGTTAGGTTTAGGGTTAGGGTTAGTTTTAGGGTTAGAGTTATGTGCTATGGTTTGTGTTAGAGGTTAGGGTTAGGTTTACTGGTCACAGTTAGGGTTACGTTTAGGGGTTAGCATTAGGGTTAGGGATTAGGTTTAGTGTAAGGGTTTAGAGTTAGTGTTGGGCTTTAGGCTCGGGGCGTAGGTTCAGGGTGAGGGGTTAGGGTTGGTGGTAGGGCTTAGCTTTAGCGGTCAGTTTAAGGGCACAGGACCTGGTTAATCTACGGTGAGAGGGGTGCGGTCGGAGTCACCACGAAAGCACAACATCATTCCCTGGGCCTTGGGAGAGGACCTACATGCAGGACTCAGGCAGAGCCTCATCTCACACATGGCATGGCTGTATTGTAGGCTTGCTTCACTCTGGGAATGGAAGTAGTGTGAGAATTAGGGTTGGGGTTGGGGTTAGAAGTTTCGAGTTAGGGGTTAGGTTTCGAGTCAGGGTTAGGTGCTAGGGATTAGTGGTTAGGGTTAGAGTTAGTGTTACGGGTTAGGTGTTAAGTCTGGGTTAGGGGCCCAGGGTAAGTTTGAGGGTTGGAGTTAGCGTTAGGTTAGGGGTTAGGGTTAAGGGATAGGGTTAGGTTTCAGGGTGAGGGTTAGAGGGTTAACAGTTGGGGTTACGCTTAGGGGTTAGGGATAGTGTTAGGTTTAGGGGTTAAGAGTATGGTTCAGGTTTAAGGTTAGCATTAGGGGTTGGGGTTAGTTTTAACTCTAGGTCAGTGTTGGGGTTAGATCTCTAGGCATTAGGTTAAAGGATAGGGTTAGGGTTAGGAGTTAGGGTTATGTTTAATGGTTAGGATTGGGAATAGGGTTAAGGGTTAGGGTTAAGGTTAGGGGTTATGACTAAGGATCAACAGTTAGGGTTACTTTTAGGCATAGGGTTAGGGTAAGGGTTTAGGGTTAGTCTTAGTGTTGTTGGTCGGGTTAAGGTAAGGGTTGGCATTTTAGAATTAGGGATTAGGTGTTACGGTTATGGCTAGGAGTTAGGGTTAGAATTACGGTATAGGGCTTGTTCTCAGGGTGTCATGCATGAACGTTAAGATATGGGGTTAAAGTTAGGGTTACGGTGAGGTTTACCTGTGAAGGTGAGCAGTAGGATCAGGGTTAGGTGTTATGTTCTGGGTTACGCTTATGGGTGAGGGGTAGGGTTTATGCTTAGGGCACGGGCCCTGTATGCCCTAGGAGGCAAAGTTAGGTGTCTGTGATGGTCGCTGGGAACCCACTCTATCGCACGCAGTGCATGGGCCTCTGGGTTTCATGCAGGACATTGTGGCAGAGCATCCTTTCACGCATGGCATGGGAGGATTGCAGGCTTTCTAAACTCTAAGAAAGCAAGAAGCCTGAGAATTAGATTTAGGGTTAGGATTATGGTTAGGGTTAAGGATGAAGTTTAGTGTTAGGGTTAGGGCTTAGGGTTAGGGATTAGGGTTAGGGTTAAAGGTTACTCTTAGATGTAACGGTTACACTTTGGTTTAGGGTTGAGGTTTACGGTTAGGGTTAAGATGAGGGGTTAGTGTTTGGTACAGGGTTAGGGTTAAGTGTTAGGTTTAGGGTTGAAGATTTGGATTAGGGTTAGGATTAAAATTTAGCGTGAGAGTTAACGCTTAGGGTTAAGGTTAAGAGTTAGGGTTTAGGGTTAGGGTTAGGGTTAGGGTTAGTTTTAGGGTTAGAGTTTTGTGCTATGGTTTGTGTTAGAGGTTAGGGTTAGGTTTACTGTTCACAGTTAGGGTTATGTTTAGGGGTTAGCATTAGGGTTAGGGATTAGGTTTAGGGTAAGGGTTTAGAGTTAGTGTTGGGCTTTAGGCTCGGGGTGTAGGTTCTGGGTCAGGGGTTAGGGTTGGTGGTAGGGCTTAGCTTTAGCGGTCAGTTTAAGGGCACAGGACCTGGTTAATCTACGGTGACAGGGGTGCGGTCGGAGTCACCACGAAAGCACAACATCATTCCCTGGGCCTTGGGAGAGGACCTACATGCAGGACTCAGGCGGAGCCTCATCTCACACATGGCATGGCTGTATTGTAGGCTTTCTTCACTCTGGGAATGGAAGTAGTGTGAGAATTAGGGTTGGGGTTGGGGTTAGGGGTTTCGAGTTAGGGGTTAGGTTTCGAGTCAGGGTTAGGTGCTAGGGATTCGTGGTTAGGGTTAGAGTTAGTGTTACGGGTTAGGTGTTAAGTCTGGGTTAGGGGGCCAGGGTAAGGTTTAGGGTTGGAGTTAGCGTTAGGGTTAGGGGTTAGGGTTAAGGGATAGGGTTAGGTTTCAGGGTGAGGGTTAGAGGGTTAACAGTTGGGGTTACGCTTAGGGGTTAGGGATAGTGTTAGGGTTAAGGGTTAGGAGTATGGTTCAGGTTTAAGGTTAGCATTAGCGGTTGGGGTTAGTGTTAACTGTAGGTCAGTGTTGGGTTTAGATCTCTAGGCATTAGGGTAAAGGTTAGGGTTAGGGTTAAGAGTTAGGGTTATGTTTAATGGTTAGGATTGGGAATAGGGTTAAGGGTTAGGGTTAAGGTTAGGGGTTATGACTAAGGATCAACGCTTAGGGTTACTTTTAGGCGTAGGGTCAGGGTAAGGGGTTAGGATTAGTGTTAGTGTTGTTGGTCGGGTTAAGGTTAGAGTTGGTATTTCAGAATTAGGGATTAGGTGTTACGGTTATGGCTAGGCGTTAGGGTGAGAATTACGGTATAGGGCTTGTACTCAGGGTGTCATGTATTGACGTTAAGATATGGGGTTAAAGTTAGGGTTACGGTGAGGTTTACCTGTGAAGGTGAGCAGTAGGATCAGGGTTAGGTGTTATGTTCTGGGTTAGGCTTATGGGTGAGGGGTAGGGTTTATGCTTAGGGCACGGGCCCTGTATAGGAGGCAAAGTTAGGTGTCTGTGATGGTCGCTGGGAACCCACTCTATCGCACGCAGTGTATGGGCCTCTGGGTTTCATGCAAGACACTGTGGCCGAGCCTCCTTTCACGCATGGCATGGGAGGATTGCAGGCTTTCTAAACTCTAAGAAAGCAAGAAGTCTGAGAATTAGATTTAGGGTTAGGATTATGGTTAGGGTTAAGGATGAAGTTTAGTGTTAGGGTGAGGGCTTAGGGTTAGGGATTAGGGTTAGGGTTAAAGGTTACTCTTAGGTTTAACGGTTACACTTTGGTTTAGGGTTGAGGTTTACAGTTAGGGTTAAGATGAGGGGTTAGGGTTTGGTACAGGGTTAGGGTTAAGTGTTAGGTTTAGGGTTCAATATTAGGATTAGGGTTAGGATTAAAGGTTAGCGTGAGATTTAACGCTTAGTGTTAAGATTAAGAGTTAGGGTTTAGGGTTAGGTTTAGGGTTAGGGTTAGTTTTAGGGTTAGAGTTATGTGCTATGGTTTGTGTTAGAGGTTAGGGTTAGGTTTACTGGTCACAGTTAGGGTTACGTTTAGGGGTTAGCATTAGGGTTAGGGATTAGGTTTAGTGTAAGGGTTTAGAGTTAGTGTTGGGCTTTAGGCTCGGGGCGTAGGTTCAGGGTGAGGGGTTAGGGTTGGTGGTAGGGCTTAGCTTTAGCGGTCAGTTTAAGGGCACAGGACCTGGTTAATCTACGGTGAGAGGGGTGTGGTCGGAGTCACCACAAAAGCACAACATCATTCCCTGGGCCTTGGGAGAGGACCTACATGCAGGACTCAGGCAGAGCCTCATCTCACACATGGCATGGCTGTATTGTAGGCTTGCTTCACCCTGGAAATGGAATTAGTGTGAGAATTAGGGATAGGTTTGGGGTCAGGGGTTTCGAGTTAGGGATTAGGTTTCGAGTCAGGGTCAGGTCCTAGGGATTAATGGTTAGGGTTAGAGTTAGTGTTATGGGTTAGGTGTTAAGTCTGGGTTAGGGGGCCAGGGTTAGGTTGAGGGTTGGTGTTAGCGTTAGGGTTAGGTGTTAGGGTTAAGGGATAGGGTTAGGGTTAAGGGTTAGGCTTTGGGTTAGGGTTCAGGGTTAGGGTTAATGTTTAGGGTTAGAGTCAGGGTTAAGTGTTAGGGTGAGGCTTAACAGTTAGGGTTAGGGTTACAGGGTTAGGGATAGGGTTAGGGTTAAGGGTTAGGTTTATGGTTCAGGTTTAAGGTTAGGATTAGGGGTTAGAGTTAGTGTTAACTGTAGGCCAGTGTTGGGGTTAGATCTCTAGGCATTAGGGTATAGGTTAGGGTTAGCGTTAAGTAGGGTTATGTTTAATGGTTAGGATTGGGATTAGCGTTAAGGGTTAGGGTTAAGCTTTAGGGGTTATGACTAAGGATCAATGGTTAGGGTTATTTTTAGGCGTAGGGTTAGGGTAAGGGTTTTAGGGTTAGTGTTAGTGTTGTTGGTAGGGTTAAGGTTAGGTTTGGCGTTTCAGAATTAGGGATTAGGTGTTATGGTTATGGCTAGGAGTTAGGGTTAGAATTACGGTATAGGGCTTGTTCTCAGGGTGTCATGCATAATCGTTAAGATAAGGGGTTAAGTTAGGGTTAGGGTGAGGTTTACGTGTTAAGGTGAGCAGTAGGATCAGGGTTAGGTGTTATGTTCTGGGTTAGGGTTATGGGTGTGGGGTAGGGTTTATGCTTAGGGCACGGGCCCTGTATGCACTAGGAGGCGAAGTTAGGGGTCTGTGATGGTCGCTGGGAACCCACTCTATCGTACGCAGTGTATGGGCCTCTGGGTTTCATGCAGGACACTGTGGCAGAGCGGGCTTTCATGCATGGCTTAGTAGGATTGTAGGCTTTCAAAACTCTGAGAAAGCAAGAAGTCTGAGAATTAGATTTAGGGTTAGGATTACGGTACGGTTTAGGGATGAAGATTAGTGATAGGGTGAGGCTTAGGGTTAGGGATTAGGGTTAGTATTAGGGTTGTTGGTAGGGTGAAGGTTAGGGTTGGCATTTTAGAATTAGGGATGAGGTGTTACGGTTATGGCTAGGGGTTAGGATTAGAATTATGGGATAGGACTTCTTCTCAGGGTGTTATGCATTAAGGTTAAGATAAGGGGCTAAGTTAGGGTTACGGGGAGGTTTATGTTTTAAGGTGAGCAATAGGATAATGGTCAGGTGCTATGTTCAGGGTGAGGGTTATCTGTTAGGGGTAGTGTTTATACTTAGGGTACAGGCCCTGTCTGCACTGGGCGGGGGCCTGGGTTAGGGGGATGGGATTGTCCCCGGGAACCCACTCTATCATATGCTAGGTATGGGCTCCTGGTTTCATGCAAGAGAGAGCTGCAGAGCCCCCTTTTACTCATGGCATGGGAGGATTTTAGGCTTTCTAAACTCTAAGAAAGCAAGAAGTCCGAGAATTTGATTTAGGGGTAGGATTATGATAATGTTTAGGGTTACGGTTAGGGTTAGGGTTAAGGGTTAGGCTTAGGGTTAGGATTCAGGTTTAGAGTTAAGGTTTAGGGTTAGTGTCAGGGTTAAGGGTTAGGGTGAGGGTTAACAGGTACGGTTAGGGTTAGGGTGTTAGGGATAGGGTTAGGGTTAAGGGTTAGGTTTATGGTTCATGTTTAAGGTTAGCATTAGGGATTAGGGTTAGTGTTAACTGTAGGTCCTTGTTGGGGTTGGATCTCTAGGCATTATGGCAAAGGTTAGGGTTAGGGGTAAGGGTCAGGGTTATGTTTAATGGTTAGGATTGGGATTAGGGTTAAGTGTTTGGGTAAGGCTTAGGGGTTAGGGTGAAGGGTCAAGGGTTAGGGCTTTTGTTAGGCATAGCGTTGGGGTTAGAAATAAGGGTTACTGTCAGTGTTATGGTTGTAGGTAGGGTTACGGTTTGGGTTAGCAGTTTAGATTTATGGTTAGGGATCAGGTGCTACAGTTATGACTAGGAGATAGGGTTAGAATTATGGAATAGGGGATGTTCTGGGGGAATAGGTTATGCATTAACATTAGGATAAGAGGTTAAAGTTAGGCTCACGGTGAGGTTTACGTGTTAAGGGGAGAAATAGGAACAGGGTTAGGTGTTATGTTCAGGGTTAGGGTTATCTGTTAAAGGTATTGTTTATGCTTAGCGCACGGGCCTTGTCTGTGTTAGCCAAGGGGGGAGGTTAGGGGCCTGGCATTGTCACCGGGAACCCACTGTATCGGACTCTGGGTATGGGCCCGTGGGTTTCATGCTGGACACATTGGTAGAGCCTCCTTTCACACATGGCATGGGAGGATTGCAGGCTTTCTAAACCCTAAGAAAGCAAGAAGTCTCAGAATTAAATTTAGAGGTAGTATTATGGTTAGGGTTGAGGATGAAGTGTAGTGTTACGGTGAGGGCTTAGGGTTATGGATTAGGGTTAGCGTTTAAGGTTACTGTTAGGTTTAACGGTTACAGTTCGTTTAGGGTTGAGGTTTGCTGATAGGGTTAAGATGAGGGGTTAGTGTTTGATACAGGGTTAGGGTTAAATGTTAGGATTAGGGTTGAAGATTAGGATTAGGGTTAGGATTAAAGGTTAGCATGAGAGTTAACGCTTAAGGTTAAGGGTTAGGGTAAGTTTTAGGGTTAGAGTTATGTGTTAGGGTTTGTGTTAGAAGTTAGGGTTAGGTTTACTGTTCACGGTTAGGGTTACGTTTAGGGGTTAGCATTAGGGTTAGGGATTAGGTTAAGGGTAAGTGTTTAGAGTTAGTGTTGGGCTTTAGACTCGGGGCTTAGGTTCAGGGTAAAGGTTTAGGGTTGGTGGTAGGGCTGAGATTTAGCGGTCAGTTTAAGGGCAAAGGACCGGGTTAATCTACGGTGAGAGAGTGGGGTCGGAGTCACCACGAAAGCACAACATCATTCCTTGGGCCTTGGGAAAAAACCTACATGCAGGACTCAGGCGGAGCCTCATCTCACACATGGCATGGCTGTATTGTAGGCTTGCTTCACTCGGGAATGGAAGTAGTGTGAGAATTAGGGTTAGGGTTGTGGTTAGGGGTTTAGAGTTAGGGGTTAGTTTTCGAGTCAGGTTCAGGTGCTAGGGATTATTGGTTAGGGTTAGAGTTAGTGTTAGGGGTTAGGTGTTAAGTCTGGGTTTCGGGGCCAGTGTTAGGTTTAGGGTTGGGGTTAGTGTTAGCTTTAGGTGTCAGGGTTAAGGGATAGGGTTAGTGTTAAGGGTTAGGCTTAGGGTTAGGGTTCAGGGTTAGGGTTAAGGTTTAGGGTTAGAGTCAGGGTTAAGGGTTAGGGTGAGGATTAACAGTTAGGGTTAGGGTTAGGGGGTTAAGGATAGGGTTAGTGTTAAGTGTTAGGTTTACGGTTCAGGTTTAAAGTTAGCATCAAGTGTTAGGGTTAGTGTTAACTGTAGGTCAGTGTTGGGGTTAGATCTCTAGGCATTAGTGTAAAGGTTACGGTTAGGGTTAGGGTTAGGGTTATGTTTAATGGTTAGGATTGGGATTAGCGTTAAGGGTTAGGGTTAAGCTTTAGGGGTTATGACTAAGGATCAATGGTTAGGGTTATTTTTAGGCGTAGGGTTAGGGTAAGGGTTTAGGGTTAGTGTTAGTGTTGTTGGTAGGGTTAAGGTTAGGGTTGGCGTTTCAGAATTAGGGATTAGGTGTTATGGTTATGGCTAGGAGTTAGGGTTAGATTTACGGTACAGGTCTTGTTCTCAGGGTGTCTTGCATTATCGTTAAGATAAGGTGTTAAAGTTAGGGTTACAGTGAGGTTTACGTGTTAAGGTGAGCAGTAGGATCAGGGATAGTTGTTATGTTCTGGGTTAGGGTTATGGGTGTGGGGTAGGGTTTATGCTTAGGTCATGGGCCCTGTATGCACTAGAAGGCGAAATTAGGGGGTCCGTGATGGTCGCTGGGAACCCACTCTATCATACGCAGTGTATGGGCCTCTGGGTTTCATGCAGGACACTGTGGCAGAGCCGGCTTTCATGCATGGCTTAGTAGGATTGTAGGCTTTCAAAACTCTGAGAAAGCAAGAATTCTGAGAATTAGATTTAGGGTTAGGATTACGGTACGGTTTAGGGATGAAGATTATTTATAGGGTGAGGGCTTTCGGTCAGGGGTTTGGGTTAGGGTTAGGGTTTTGGGTAGGGTGAAAGCTAGGGTTGGCATTTTAGAAATAGGGATGAGGTGTTACGGTTATGACCAGGTGATAGGATTAGAATTATGGGATAGGGCTTCTTCTCAGGGTGTTATGCATTAACGTTAAGATAAGGGGATAAGTTAGGGTTACGGGGAGGTTTATGTTTTAACGTGAGTAATAGGATCAGGGTTAGGTGTTATGTTCAGGGTGAGGGTTATCTGTTAGGGGTACTGATTATACTTAGGGGTCGGGCCCTGTATGCACTTGGCGGCGGGCGGGGATTATAGCAATGGGATTGTCCCCGGGAACCCACTCTATCATATGCTGGGTATGGGCTCCTGGGTTTCATGCAGGACACAGTGGCAGAGCCCCCTTTTACTCATGGCATGGGAGGATTGTAGGCTTTCTTAACTCTGAGAAAGCAAGAACTCTGAGAATTAGATTTAGGGGTAGGATTATGGTAATATTTAGGGATCAAGATTCGTGTTAGGGTGGCGTCTTAGGGTTAGGGGTTAGGGTTAAAGGTTAGTGTTAGTTTTAACAGTTACAGTTGGGTTTACGGTTCAGTTTGAGGGTTAGGGTTTATGTTTGGGTCTAGCGTTTGGCACAGGGTTAGGCTTCAGTGTTAGCTTTATGGTTAAAGATTAGGATTAGAGTCAGGGTTAAGGGTTAGTGTGAGGGTTAATGGTAAGGGTCAATATTATGGGTTAGGGTGGGGTTAGGGTTAGGAATAAGGCTTCATGTAACCTTTAGGGTTAGAGTTAAGTGTTGTGGTTACGGGTAGAGGTTAGGGTTAGGTTTAGGATTCATGGTTAGGGTTATGTTTAGCGGTTAGTGTTAGGGTTAGTGGTCAGGTTTAAGGTAAGGTTTTAGAGTTAGTGTTCGGCGTTACAGTCCGAGCTTATGTTTACGGTTAGGGGTTAGTGTTAGTGTTAGGGCTGAGATTTATCTGTTAGTATAAGCGTACAGGACTTGTTTAATCTATGGTGAGAAGGGTGTGGACAGGTCGCTATGACACCACACCATCGTACCCTTTGTGTTTGGCCCAGACCTACATGTGGGACACAGGCAGAGCCTCATCTCAGGAATGGCATGGCTGTATTGTAGGTTTGCTTAAGGCTGAGAATGGAAGAGGTGTGAGATTAGGGTTAAGTTTAGGGTTACGGGTTTGGGGTTAGGGGTTTAGGGTTAGAGGGAGGGTTAGGGGTTAGGGATTAGTAGTTAGGGTTACTGTTAGCATTAAAGGTTAGGTCTTGGGGTTGGGATAGGAGCTAGGGTTAGGTTTAGGGTTGGGTTCAGTGTTAGGTTTAGGGTTAGGGGTTAGGGTTAGGCTTAGGGTTAAGGGATAGGATTTGGGTTAAGTGTTGGGCTTAGGGTTAGGGTTTAGTGTTAGGGTTATCGTTAAAGATTAGGGTTAGGGTCAGGGTTAAATGTTTGCGTGCGGGTAATGGTTAGGGTCAGGGTTAAGGGTTACGGATAGGGTTAGTGTTAAGGGTTACGGGTAGGTTTAGGGTTCAGGGTTAGAGTTAGCATTATGGCTTAAGGTTAGGATTAGGTTGTAGGTTAGATTTAGGGTTAGATCTAGGCGTTAGGGTAAGGGCTAGGGTTAGGATTAAGAGATAGGGTTAGGTTTAATGCTTAGGATTAGGGTTAGGGTTTGGCGTTAAAGTAAGTGTTAGGGGTTAGGTTTAAGGATCAAAGGTTAGGGTTATTTTTAGCTGTAGTGTTAGGCTTAGGGTTAAGGGATAAGGTTAGCGTTAAGAGTTTCCCTTACTGGTAGGGTTAAGGGTTAGGCTTAGAGTTAAAGGTTAATGTTAGGGTCAGTGTTAAGGGTTAGGGTCAGGGTTAACGGTTAGGGTAAAGCTTAAGCCTTAGGGTTAAGGGTTAGCGATTAGGGTTTATGGTTAGTGTTAGGGTTAGGGGTTAGGAGTTAGTGTTTTGTGAAGAGGTATGGTTAGAGTTAGGTTTGGGGTTAGTGTTAGGGTTAGGTTTAGCGGTTAGTTTTAGGGTAAAAGGATAGGATTAGGGTTAAGGGTTGGGCTCAGGTTTAGGGTTAAAGTTTAGTGTTAGGGTTAATGTTTAGTGTTATGGTCCAGTTTAAGTGTTAGGGTGAGGGTTAACGGTTAGGATTAGGCTTAGAGGTTGGGGATATAGTGAGGGTTCAGTGTTAGCGTTAGGTTTAGGATTCACGGTTAGGGTTAGCTTTAGGGGTTATGGTTAGGGTTAGATGTTAGGTTAGTGTCAGGGTTAGGTCTAGTTGTGAGGGTAAGGTTTAGGGTTAGCTTTAAGAGCTAGGGTTAGGTTTAATGCTTAGGATTAGGATTAGGGTTAAGGGTTAGGGTAAGGCTTACGGGTTAGGGTGAAGGGTGAAGGATTAGGGCTTTTGTTAGGCATAGCGTTGGGGTTAGAAGTAAGGGTTACTGTCAGTGTTATGGTTGTAGGTAGGGTTACGGTTAGGGTTAGCAGTTTAGAATTAGGGTTAGGGATCAGGTGTTACAGTGATGACTAGGAGATAGGGTTAGAATTATGGGATAGGGGTTGTTCTCAGGGAATGGGTTATGCATGAACGTTACGATAAGAGGTTACAGTTAGGCTCACGGTGAGGTTTACGTGTTAAGGGGAGAAATAGGAACAGGGTTAGGTGTTATGTTCAGGGTTAGGGTTACCTGTTAAAGGTATTGTTTATGCTTAGCGCACGGGCCCTGTCTGCATTAGGCGGTGCGGGAGGTTAGGGGGCTGGGATTGTCACCAGGAACCCACTGTATCGTATTCTGGGTATGGGCCCGTGGGTTTCATACAGGACACAGTGGTAGAGCCTCCTTTCATGCATGGCATGGGAGGATTACAGGCTTTCTAAACTCTAAGAAAGCAAGAAGTCTGAGAATTAGATTTAGGGTTAGGATTATGGTTAGGGTTAAGGATGAAGTTTAGTGTTAGGGTGAGGGCTTAGGGTTAGGGATTAGGGTTAGGATTAAAGGTTATTCTTAGGTTTAACGGTTACAGTTCGGTTTATGGTTGAGGATTACGGTTAGGGTTAAGATGAGGGGTTAGGGTTTGGTACAGGGTTAGGGTTAAGTGTTAGGTTTAGGGTTGAAGATTAGGATTAGGGTTAGGATTAAAGGTTAGCGTGAGAGTTAACGGTTAGGGTTAAGGTTAAGAGTTACGGTAGGGTTTAGGTTTAGGGTTAAGGGTTACGGTAAGTTTTAGGGTTAGAGTTATGTGTTAGGGTTTGTGTTAGAAGTTAGGGTTAGGTTTACTGTTCACGGTTAGGGTTACGTTTAGGGGTTAGCATTAGGGTTAGGGATTAGGTTTAAGGTAAGGGTTTAGTGTTAGTGTTGGGCTTTAGGCTCGGGGCTTATGTTCAGGGTCAGTGGTTAGGTTTGGTGTTAGAGCTCAGATTTAGCGGTCAGTTTAAGGGCACAGGACTTGGTTAATCTAAGGTGAGAGGGGTGCGGTCAGAGTCACCATGAAAGCACAACATCATTCCCTGGGCCTTGGGACAAAACTTACATGCAGAACTCAGGTGGAGCCTCATCTCACACATGGCATGTCTGTATTGTAGGCTTGCTTCACTCTGGGAATGGAAGTAGTGTGAGAATTAGGGTTAGGTTTGCGGTTAGGGGTTTCTAGTTAGGGGTTAGGTTTCGAGTCAGGGTTAGGTGCTAGTGGTTAGGGGTAGAGTTAGTGTTACGGGTTCCGTGTTAATTCTGGGTTAGGGGGCCAGGGTTATGTTTAGGGTTGGGGTTAGCGTTAGGGTTAGGCGTTAGGGTTAATGGATAGGGTTAGGGTTAAGGGTTAGGCTTAGGGTTAGGGTTCAGGGTTAGCGTTCAGGTTTAGAGTTAGGGTCAGGGTTAAGGGTTAGTGTGAGGGTTAACCGTTAGGGGGTTAGGGTTAAGGATTAGGTTTATTGTTCAGGTTTAAGGTTATCCTTAGGGGTTTGTGTTACTTCTAACTGTAGGTCAGTGTTGGGGTTAGAACTCTAGGCATTAAGGTAAAGGTTAGAGTTAGGGTTAAGAGTTAGGGTTATGTGTGATTGTTAGGATTGGGATTAGGGTTAAGGGTTAGGGTTAAGGTTAGGGGTTATGACTAAGGATCAATGGTTAGGGTTACTTTTAGGCGTAGGGTTAGGGTAAGGGGTTAGGGTTAGTGTTAGTGTTGTTGGTAGGGTTAAGGTTAGGGTTGGCGTTTCAGAATTAGAGATTAGGTGTTATGGTTATGGCTAGGAGTTAGGGTTAGAATTACAGTACAGGGCTTGTTCTCAGGGTGTCATGCATTAACGTTACGATATGGGGTTAAAGTTAGGGTTACGGTGAGGTTTACGTGTTAAGGTGAGCAGTAGGATCAGGGTTAGGTGTTATGTTCTGGGTTAGGGTTATGGGTGAGGGCTAGTGTTTATGCTTAGGGCATTGGCCCTGTATGCCCTAGGAATCGAAGTTAGGGGTCTGTTGTGGTCGCTGGGAACCCACTCTATCGTACGCTGTGTATGGGCCTCTGGGTTTCTTGCAGGACACTGTGGCAGAGCAGGCTTTCATGCATGGCTTATTAGGATTGTAGGATTTCAAAACTCTGAGAAAGCAAGAAGTCTGAGAATTAGATTTAGGGTTAGGATTACGGTACGGTTTAGTGATGAACATTAGTGATAGGGTGAGGGCTTAGGGTTAGAGGTTAGGGTTAGGGTTAGGGTTGTTGGTAGGGTGAAGGTAGGGTTGGCATTTTAGAATTAGGGATGAGGTGTTATGGTTATGGCTGGGGATTAGGATTAGAATTATGGGATGGGGCTTCTTCTCAGGTTGTTATACATTAACGTTAAGATAAGGGGATAAGTTATGGTTACAGGGAGGTTTATGTTTTAAGGTGAGCAATAGGATCAGGGTCAGGTGTTATATTCAGGGTGAGGGTTATCTGTTAGGGGTAGTGTTTATACTTAGCGTACGGGCCCTGTCTGCACTGGGCGGGGGGCTGGGGTTAGGGGGATGGGATTGTGCCAGGGAACGCACTGTATCGTACGCTGGGTATGGGCTCCTGGGTTTCATGCAGGACACAGTGGCAGAGCCCCCTTTTACTCATGGCATGGGAGGATCGTAAGCTTTCTAAACTCTGAGATAGCAAGAAGTCTGAGAATTAGATTTAGGGGTAGGATTATGGTAATGTTTAGCGAGGAAGATTAGTGTTAGGGTGGGCTCTTAGGGTTAGGGGTTAGGGTTAAAGGTTCGTGTTATTTTTAACAGTTACAGTTACGTTTACGGTTAAGTTTCAGGGTTAGGGTTAAGGTTTGGTTTTATCGTTTGGCACAGGGTTAGGCTTCAGTGTTAGCTTTATGGTTAAAGATTAGGATTAGGGTTAGGGTTAAGGGTCAGTGTGAGGGTTAATGGTAAGGGTCAAGATTAAGGGTTAGGGTTGGGCTTAGGGTTAGGAATAAGGCTTCGTGTAACGTTTAGGTTTAGAGTTAAGTGTTATGGTTATGGCTAGAGGTTAGGGTTAGGTTTAGGGTTCATGGTTAGGGTTACATTTAGGGGTTCGGGTTACGGGTTAAGTTTAGGGTGAGTGTTTAGTGTTACTGTTGGGCGTTAGGATAAGGGCCGAGGTTTAAGGTTAGGATTTAGGTTTAGTGTTAGGGCTTAGATTTAGTGGTTAGTTTAAGGGCACATGCTCTGTTTAATCTATGGTGGGAAGGGTGCAGACTGGGTCGCCTCAACACCACACCATCGTACCTTGGGCCCAGACCTACATGCAGGACTCAGGCAGAGCCTCTTCTCACTCGTGGCATGGCTCTATTGTAGGCTTGGTCAACTCTGAGAATGAAGGAAGTGTGAGAATTAGGGTTATGGTTAGGGTTATGTGTTTGGGGTTAGAGGTTTGGGTTTGAGTGAAGTTTAGTGGTTAGGAATTAGAAGTTAGGATTAGTGTGTCAGGGGTTAGGTGTTAGGTTTTTGTAAGGGGCTAGCGTTAGATTTAGGTTTAGGGTTAATGTTCAGGTGGGTTAGGGGTCAGCGTTAGGGTTAGGCTTACAAGATAGGATTAAGGTAAAGGGTGAAGGCTTAAGATTAGCAGTAAGGGTTAAGGTTAGGGTTAAGGGTTAGGGTTTCGGTCCAAGTTAAGGGTGAGAGTGAGGGTTAACAGTTGCGATTAGGGTAATGGTTTAGGGATAGTAATAGGTTTAAGGGATAGGGTTAGGGTTAGGTTTAGGGTTCGGGGTTAGGGTTAGCATTAGCGGTTAGGGTTAGGGTTAGGGGTTAGGGTTACAGTTAGGGTTAGGTCTAGGCATTATGGTCATGGTTCATGTTAGGGTTAAGAATTAGGGTTAGGTTTAATTGTTAGGATTATGATCAGGGTAATGGTTAGGGTTAGGGTTAGCGGTTAGAGTTAGGGTTAGTGTTAGGGTTGTTTGTAGGGTGAAGGTAATGTTTAGCAGTTTAGAATTAAGGTTAGGGATTAGGTGTTACGGTTATGCTAGGAGTTAGGCTTAGAATTAAGGGATAGGGTTTGTTCTTAGGGTAAGTGTGATGCAATAACATTAGGATAGGGGTTAAAGTTAGGGTTACAGTGAGGTTTACGTGTTAAGGTGAACAATAACAGCAGGGTTAGGTGTTATGTTCAGGGTTAGGGTTATGGGTGAGGTGCAGGGTTTTTGCTTAGGGCATGGGCCCTGTCAGCACTAGCAGGGGGAGTTAGGGGGCTGTGATTGTCCCCGGGAACCCACTCTATCGTACGCAGTGTATGGGCTCCTGGGTTTCATGCAGGACACTGTGGCAGAGCCAGCTTTCACGCATGGCTTTGGAGAATTTAGGCTTTTAAAACTCTGAGATAGCAAGAAGTCTGAGAATTAAATTTAGGGTTAGGATTATGGTTAGGGTTAGGGATGAAGATTAGTCAGGGAGAGGGCTTAGGGTTAGGGCTTAAGCTTCGAGTGAGGATTAGGGGTTAGGGAGTAGGTGTTGGGTTTAGTGATAGGGTTAGGGCTTAGGGGTTAGGGTTGGGTTAGGGGCTAGGGTTAGATTTAGAGTGGGGTTAGGGTTAGCATTAGGGGTTAGGGTTAGGGTTAAGGGATAGGATAAGGGTTAAGCGTTAAGGCTTAGGGTTAGCGTTAAGTGTTAGGTTTAGTTTTAAGGGTTAGGGTTACAGTTCGAGTTAAGGGTTAGTGTGGGGTTAACGGTGAGGGCTAGGGTTATGGGTTAAGGATAGAGTTAGGTTTAAGGCTTAGGATTAGGGTTCAGTGTTAGGGTTAGCATTAGGGATTAGGGTTAGGGTTAGGGGTTACGTTTACTCTTAGGGTTAGGTCTAGGCATTAGGGTACGTGTTAGTGTTAGGCTTAAGAGTTAGGGTTAGGTTTAATTGTTAGGATTAGGGATAGCGGTTAGGGTTAGGGTTAGTTTGTAGGGATAAGGTAATGTTTAGCAGTTTTGAATTAGCCTTAGGGATTAGGTGTTACAATTGTGGCTAGGAGTTAGGGTTAGAATTAAGGGATAGGGGTTGTTCTTAGGGTAAGTCTTATGCATTAACGTTAGAATAACAGGTTCAAGTTAGAGTTATGGTGAGGTTGATGTGTTAAGGTGAGCAATAGTATCAGGGTGAGCTGTGATGTTCAGGGTTAGGGTTATGGGTGAGGGGTAATGTTTATGCTTATATCACGAGCCCTCTCTGCTCTAGGAGGGGGCTTAGAGGGCTGGGATAGATGCCGGAAGCCACTCTATCATACGCTGGGTATGGGCCCCTTGGTTTCATGCCGGACACAGTGGCCGAGCCTCCTTCTACACATGGCATGGGAGGATTGTAGGCTTTGTAAACTCTGAGAAAGCAAGAAGTCTGAGAATTAAATTTAGGGCTAGGATTAGGGTTAGGGTTAGCAATATAGGTTACTGTTATGGTGAGGGCTTAGGGTTAGGGGATTCGGTTAGGGTCAGGGTTAAAGGTTAGTGTTAGGTTTAACAGTTACAGTTAGGTTTAGGGTTAAGCTTTAAGGTTTAAGCTTAGGGTTAAGATTAGGGGTTAGGTTTTGGTACAGGGTAAGGGTTAAGTGCTAGGTTTAGGCTTAAAGATTAGGATTAGGGTTAGGGTTAAGGTTTAGTGTGAGGGTTAACGGTTAGGGTTAAGGTTAAGTGTTAGGTTTATGGGTTAGGGTTAGGGTTAAGTGTTCATGTTAGGTTTAGGGTTAGAGTTAAGTGTTATGGTTAGGGTTAGGGGTTTGGGTTGGTTTAGGGTTCATGGTTAAGGTTACATTTAGGGGTTAGGTTTAGGGTAAGCATTTAGTGTTAGTGTTGGGCATTAGGGTGAGGGCTTAGGTTTCGGGTTAGGGGTTAGGGTCAGTGTTTGGGCTTTGATTTGGCGGTTAGTTTAAGGGTACAGGACCTGTGTAATCTATGGTGAGAAGGGTGCAGAATGTTTCCATGCGACACCACACCATCGGATCCTGGGCCTTTGGCCCAGACCTACTTGCAGGACTCATGCGGAAACTCTACTCACGCATTGCATGGTTGTATTTTAGGCTTGGTTAACTCTGAGAATGGAAGTAGTGTGAGAAATAGGGTTATGGTTATGGTTAAGGGTTTGGTGTTAGGGGTTAGGGTTCAAGTGAGGTTTAGTGGTTAGGGACTAGGATTTAGGGTTAGTGTTAGGGTTAGGGGTTAGTTTTGCGTTAGGGGCTAGGGTTAGATTTATGGTTGGGGTTAGTGTTAGGGTTAGGATTAGGCATCAGGGTTAGTGTTAGGGTTAAAGGATAGGATTGGGGTTAAGTGTTAAGGCTTAGGGTTTGTGTTAAGTGTTAGGGTTGGGGTTTAGGCTTAGGGTTACGGTTTGAGTTAAGCTCTAGGGTGAGGGTTAAAGATTAGGCTTAGGATTATTGGTTAGGGATAGAGTTATGTTTAAGGGTTAGGGATAGGGTTAGGTTTAGGGTTCAGTGTTAGGGTTAGCATTAGGGGTTAGGGTTAGGGTTAGGGGTTAGGCATAGTGATGTATTAAGGGCTATGGTTAGAATTAGGATTGGGGTTAGTGTTAGGTTTAGGGTTAGGGGTTAGGTTTAGGGTTAAGGGATAGGATTATGGTTAAGGGTTGGGCGTAGGTTTAGGGTTAAGATTTAGTGTTAGGGTCCGGTTTAAGGGTTAGGGTGAGGGTTAACGGTTAGGGTTAGGGTTGGGGTTAGGGGTTAGGGATATAGTTAGTATTAAGTGTTAGGGTTAGGTTTAGGGTTCAGGGTTAGGGTTAGCTTTAGGGGTTATGATTAGGGTTAGGTGTTAGGTTAGTGTCAGGGTTAGGTCTAGGCGTCAGGGTAAGGTTTAGGGTTAGGGTTAAGAGCTAAGGTTGGGTTTAGTGGTTAGGATTAGGATTAGGGTTAGGAGTTAGGGTAAAGGGTCAAGGGTTAGCATTATTTTTAGCCATAGCTTTGGCGTTAGGAGTAAGGGTTAGGTTCAGTGTTAGGGTAACAGTAGGTTACCGTAACAGTAACTACATAGGGTAACAGTTAGTGTTAGTGGTTTAGAATTAGGGTTAGGGATTAGTTGTCACAGTTATGACTAGGAGATAGGGTTAGAATTATGGGATAGGGGTTAATCTCAGGGTAAGTGTTATGCATTAACGTTAGGATAAGAGGTTAAAGTTCAGGTTACGGTGAGGTTTACATTCTAAGGTGAGCAATAGAAACAGGGTTAAATGTTATTTTCAGGGTTAGAGTTTTGGGTGAGGTGTAGAGTTTATGCTTAGGGCACGGGCCTTGTCTGCATTAGGCGGGGGGGGGGGTTAGGGGGCTGGGATTGTCACCAGGAACCCACTCTATCGTACTCTGGCCATGGGCTCCAGCGGTTCATTCAGGACACAGTGGAAGAGCCTCCTTTCACGCATGGCATGGGAGGATTGTAGGCTTTCTAAACTCTAAGAAAGCAAGAAGACTGAGAATTAGATTTAGGGTTAGGGTTAGGGTTCGGGTTAAGGATCAAGGTTAGTGTTAGGGTGAAGGCTTAGAGTTAGGGGTTACGGGTAGCGTTACAGGTTACTCTTAGTTTTAACCGTTACAGTTAGGTTCAGGGTTAAGGTTTATGGTTAGGTTTAAGGTTAGGGTTTAGGGTTTGGTACAGGATTAGGGTTAAATATTAGGTTTAGGGTTAAAGATTATGATTAAGCTTAGGTTTAAAGGTTAGTGTGAGGGTTAACAGTCAGGGTTAAAGTTAAGGGTTAGGGTTAGGGTTAGTGTTAGGATTAAGGGTTCACGTTAGGTTTAAGGTTAGAGTTAAGTGCTATGGTTAGCGCTCGAGGTTAGGGTTAGGTTTAGGGTTCACAGTTAGGGTTACGTTTAGAGGTTAGCATTAGGGTTAGGGATTAGCTTTAGGGTAAGAGTTTAGAGTTAGTGTTGGGCTTTAGGCTCAGGGCTTAGGTTTAGGGTCAGAGGTTAGGGTTGATGTTAGGGCTTAGATTTAGTGGTTAGTTTAAGGGCACAGGACCTGTTTATTCTACAGTGAGAGGGGTTAGGGTTAGGGTTAGGGTTGTCATAAGGGTTAAGGTTAGATTTAACCTTGGGGTTAGTGTTAGGTTTAGGATTAGGGGGTTAGTGTTAGGGTTAGTGGTTAAAAACACCTACAGCCAGCCCTAACCCGATTTCTGACACTTCTTCCATTCTCAGAGTTAACCAAGCCTACAATACAGCCATGTCATGCGTGAGAAGAGGCTCCACCTGAGTCCTGTATGTAGGTCTTGGCCCAAGGCCCAGCATACGGTGGTGTTGTGTCGCAGCGACCCTGTGCACCACTCTCACCATAGATTAAACAGATCTTGTGCCCTTAAACTAACCGCTAAATCTCAGCCCTAACACTAATCCTAACCCCTAACCCTAAAACTTATCCTTAACCCTAACTGTTAACACTCAAACTAACCCTTAACTCTAACCCTTGTCATGATCTTTAACCCTAACCCTAACACTTAACCCTAACCCTGTACCAAACCATAACCCCTAAGCTTAACCCTAACCCTAAACCTAAACCCTAAGTCTTACTGTAACTGTTAAACCTAACAGTAATTTTAACCCTAAAACTAACCGTATCCCCTTACCCGAAGCCCTCACCCTAAGATTAAACTTCATCCCTAACCATAACGATAACCCTAACCTTAAATCTAATTCTCAGACTTCTTACTTTCTTAGAGATTTGAAAGCTTACAATCCTCCTTTACCATGCGTGAAATCAGGCTCTGCCAGAGTGTCCTACAAGAAACCCATGGGCCCATACCTTGCATACGATAGAGTGGGTTTCTGGTGACAATCGCATCCCCCTCAATCCCACTCCTAGGGCAGACAGGGCCCATACCCTAAGCAAAACCCTACCCCTCACTCATAATTCTAACCCTGATCCTATTGCTCACCTTAACACATAAACCTCACCGTAAACCTAACTTTAACCACTTATCCTAACATTAATGCATAACACTTATGCTAAGAACAACCCCTATCACTTAATTCTAACCCTAACTCCTAGCCATAACAGTAACCCCTAATCTCTAACCCTAATTCTAACCACTAAACATTACCTTAACCCTACAAACAACCCTAATACTAACCCTAACCTTAAACGCTAACCCTAACCTTATCCCTAAACATAACCTTAAAAGTTTACCCTAAACCCTAACCCTATCCCCTAACCCTAAGCCTAACCCTTAATTCTGATCCTAATCCTAACAATTAAACCTAACCCTAACACTTAACCCTAACACTAACCCTTACCTTAATGCCGAGACCTAATCTTAGCAGTAAAGCTACCTCTAACCCTAACCCTAGACCTTAAACCTAACACTATCCCTAACTTATAACCCTAACCCTAACTGTTAACCCTCACCCTAACCCTTAACTCGGACCATAACCCTAACCCTTAACCCTAACCCTATCCCTTAATGCTAACCCTAAGCCTTAACCCTTAACCCTAATCCTATCCCTTAACCCTAACCCCTAACCCTAACCCTAACCCTAACCCCAACCCTAAATCTATCCCTAGTCCCTAACCCAACCCTAACCGTTAACCCCTAATGCTAACATTAACCCTAACCCCTAATCCCTAACACCTAACCCTCACGCGAACACTAACCCCTAACCCCAAACACTTAACCCTAATCATAACCATAATTCTCACACTTCCTCCATTCTCAGAGTTAGCCAAGCCTACAATAAAACCATGCCATGCGTGAGAAGAGGCTCTGCCTGAGACCTGCATGTAGGTCTGGGCCCAAGGCCTCGGGTACGATGGTGTGGTGTGGCGATGACCCATTCTGCACACTTCTCACCATAGATTACACAGGTCCTGTGCCCTTAAAATAACCTCTAAATCTAAGCCCTAACGCTAACTCTAACACTAACCCTTAACCCTAAACTTAAGCCCTGAACCTAACGCCCAACACTAACATTAAACCCTTACCCTAATCCTTACCCATAACCCTAATGCCTAAACATAACCCTAACGATGAACCCTAAACCTAACCCTAACCCCAAACCCTAACCATAACACTTAACTCTAACCCTAAACCTCACACGAACACTTAAACCTAAACTTAACCACTAACCCTAACACTTAACCTTAACCCTAACCGTTAACTCTCACACTAACCCTGAAACCTAACCCTAATCATAATCTTTAACCCTAAACCTAACAGTTAACCCTTACCCTGTACCAAAACCTAACCCCTAACCTTAACCTTAACCCTAACACTTGTCCCTAAAGCTAACTGTAACCATTAAACCTAACACTAACCTTTAACCCTGACCGTAACTCTAACCCCTAACCCTAAGCCCTCACCCTAATGCTAAACTTTATCCTTAACACTAACCATAATCCTATCCCTAAATCTAATTCTCAGACTTCTTGCTTTCTCAGAGTTTAGAAAGCCTACAATCCTCCCATGCCATGCGTGAAAAGAGGCTCTGCCACTGTGTCCTGCATGAAACCCAGGGACCCATACCCAGTGTACGATAGAGAAAGTTCTCGGCCACAATCCTAGACCCCTAATCCTCCTGCCTAATGCAGACACGGCCTGTGCCCTAAGCATAAAAAGTACGCCTAACATATAACCCTAACCTTGAACGTAACACCTAACCCTGATCCTACTGCTCACCTTATCATGTAGACCACACTGTAACCCTAACTTTAACCGCATCTCCTAAAGTTAATGCATAACACTTACACTGAGAACAACGCCTATCCCATAATTCTAACCCTAAATCTTAGCCATAACCATAAAACCTAATCCTTAACCCTAATTCTAAACTGCTAACCCTAACCTTAACACTACCAACAACCCTAACACTAACCCTAACCCTAACCCTCACCCCTAATCCTACCCTATGCCTAAAAGTAACCCTAACTCCTAACCCTTATCCCTAACCAAAAGCCCTGTCCCTAACCATAAGACTTAAGTCTAACCCTAAACCTAATACGAATCCTTAAGCCTAACCCCCAATCCTAACAATTAACCTTAACCCTAACTGTTAACGCTCACCCTAACCCTTAAATCAGACCAAAACTCTAACACTTAACCCTAACCCTAATCCCTAATGCTAACCCTAAGCCTTAACCCTTTACCCTAATCCTATCCCTTAAGCCTAACCCTATCCCTAATTCCTAACCCTAACCATAATCCCTAACCCTAAACCTAACACTAACCCTAACTCTGAATCTAACCCTAGCCCCTAAACCAACACTAACCCCTAACCCCTAACCCTAACACTAACACTAACTCCTAATTTCTAACCCCTGAACCACACTCGAACCCTAACCCCTAACCCCAAACAATTAACCATAACCATAACCCTAATTCTCACACTTCCTCCATTTTCAGAGTTCACCAAGCCTACAATAGAGCCATGCCATGAGTGAGAAGAGGCTCCGCCTGAGTCCTGCATGTAGGTCTGGGCCCAAGGCCCAGGTACGATGGTGTGGTGTCAAGGGGACCAATTCTGCACCCTTCTCACCATAGATTAAACAGGTCCTGTGCCCTTAAACTAACTGCTAAATCTAAGCCCTAACACTAAACCTAAACGCTTACCCTAAACCTAAGCCCTTATCCTAATGCCCAACACTAACACCAAACACTCACCCTAAACCTAACCCCTAAACGTAACCCTAACCATGCACCCTATATCTAACCCTAACCCCTAACCCTAACCATAACACTTAACTCTAACCCTAAACTAACATAAACCCTTAACACTAAACCTAATCCCTAACCCTCATGCTTAACCCTAACCGTTAATCCTCACACTTACCCTTAAACCTAACCCTAATTGTAATCTTTAACTCTAAACTTAACACTTAAACCTTAACCTGTACCAAAACTTATCCCCTAAACTGAACCCTAACACTAAACCTTAACGCTAAACCTAACTGTAACTGTTAAACCTAACACTAACCTTTAACTCTGACCCTAAACCTAACCCCTAACCCTAAGGCATCACCTTAACACTAAACTTCATCCCTAATTCTAACCATAATCCTAACCCTAAATCTAATTCTCAGACTTTTTCTTTCTCAGAGTTTAGAAAGCCTATAATCCTCCCATGCCATGTGTGAAAGGAGGCCCTGCCACTGTGTCCAGCATGAAACCCAGGGGCCAATACCCAGCATACGATAGAGTGATTTCCCGGCGAATATGCTAGTCCCCTAACCTCTCCGCCTAGTGCAGACAAGGCACGTGCCCTAAGCATAAACACAACCCCTAACCAATAACCCTAACCATAACTGTTAACTCTCACCCTAACATTTAACCCTGACACTAACCCTAACCCGTAAACCTATCCCTAAACCTTTACCCAAAGCCTAAGCCTTAACTCTAACACTATCATTTAACCCTAGCCCTAACCCCTAAATGTTACACTAACCATGAACCCTAAGCCTAACCGTAACCCCTAACACTAACCATAACACTTAACTGTAACCCTAAACCTAACAAGACCCCTTAACCCTAACACTAACCCCTAACCCTAGCCCTTAAACTTAACCCTAAACTTTTACCCTCACACTAACCTTTAACACTAACCATAATGCTAATCTTTAACCCTAAACCTAACACTTAACTCTTACCCTGTAGGAAACCCTAACCCCTGACCTTAACCCTGACAATAAACCTTAACCCTAAACCTAACTTTAACCGTTAAAACTAACACTAACCTTAACCCTAACTCTAACCCTAACCCTTAACCCTAAGCCCTCACCCTAACACTAATCGTCATCCCTAATCCTAACCATAATCCTAACCCTAAATCTTAATCTCAGACGTCTTCCTCTCTCAGAGTTTAAAAAGCCCTCACCCTAAAATTTAACCCTAAACCTAACTGTAACTGTTTAAACTAACACTAATCTTTAACCATAACCCTAACCCTTAACCTGAACCCTAAGCCAAACTCTTAACCCTAATCCTATCCCTTAACCCTAACTCTAATCCCTAACTCGAATGCTAACACTAACCCCAACCCTAAACCTAACCCTAGCCCCTAACCCAACCCTCACCCCAACCCCTAACCCTAACACTAACCCTAACCCCTAATGCCTAACCCCTAACCCTCATTTGAACACTCTCTCCTAAACCCAAATCCCTAACCCTAACCATAACCCTAATTCTCACACTTCTTCCATTCTAAGAGTTAACCAAGCCTATAATACAACCATGCCATGCATGAGAACAGGCTCCCCCTGATTCCTGCATGTAGGTCTGAGCCCAAGGCCCAGGGTACAATGCTGTGGTGTCTCAGCGACCCATTCCACACCATTCTCACCATAGATTAAACAGGTCCTCTGACCTTAAACTAATCGCTAAATCTAAGTCCTAACACTAACACTAATCCCTACCCTAAACAGAAACCCTGACCCAAACTCCCTTCACTAACACTATACCCTTACACCAAACCTAACCCCTAAACCTAACCCCTAAACATAACCCTAACCATGAACCCTAAACCTGAACCTAAACCCTAACACTTAAGTGTAACCCTAAACCTAACACGAACCCCTAATCCTAACCCTAAACCCTAACCCTAACCCTTCACCTTAACCCTAACCGTTAACCCTCAGCTAACCCTTAAACCTAACACTAATCCTAATCTTTACCCCTAAGCCGAACACTTAACCCTAACCCTGTACCAAACCCTAATCCCTAACACTAAGCCCTCTCCCTAACACTAAACTTCATCCCTAACCCTAACCGTAATCCTAACCCTAAATCTAATTCTCAGACTTCTTGCTTTCTCAGAGTTTAGAAAGCCTACAATCCTCCCATGCCATGCATGAAAGGAGGCTCTGCCACTGTGCCCTGCATGAAACCCAGAGGCCCATACCCAGCATACGATAGAGTGGGTTCCTGGTGACAATCCCAGCCTCCGAACCCCCCCCCCCACCTAGTGAAGACAGGGCCTGTGCCCTAAGCATAAACACTGCCCCCAACCCATAACCATAACCCTGAACATAAAACCTAACCCTGATCCTATTGCTCACCTTAACATGTAAAGCTCACCGTAACACTAACTTTAACCGCTTACCCTAACTTTAAGCATAAAACTGACCCTGAGACCAACCCCTATGCCATAATTCTAACCCTAACTCCTTACCATAACCATTACACCTAATCTCTAACCCTAATTCTAAACTGCTAAACCTAACCTTAAGACTACAAAAAACCTTAACGGTAACACTAACCCTAACACCTAATCCTAACCCTGTGCCTGAAAATAAACCTAACCCTTAACCTTTAACCCTAATGCTAACCCATAACCCTAACCATAACACTTTACTCTAACCCTAAATCTAACACGAACGCTTAACACTAGCCCTAAACCCTAACCCTAACCCTTAAACACAAACCTAACCGTTAACACTCACACTAACCGTCAACCCTAATCCGAATTCTAATCTTTAACCCTAAACCTAACACTTAACCCTAACACTGTACCAAACCCTAACCCCTAACCATAACCCTCACCCTAAAACGTAACCCTAAACCTAACTGTAACCGTTAAACCTAACTCTAACATTTAACCTTTACTCTACCCATAATCCCTATCCCTAATCCCTCACCCTAGCACTAACCTCATTCCTAACCCTAACTATAATCCTAACCCTAAATCTAATTATCAGACTTCTTGCTTTCTCAGCGTTAGAAAGCCTACAATCCTCCCATGCCATGAATAAAAGGAGGCTCTACCACTGTGTCCTGCTGGAAACCCCAGTGCCCATACTCAGCATACACTAGAGTGGGTTCCCGATGACAATCGCAACCCCAAACCCCTCCCCCCCCTGCCTAGTGCAGACAGGGCCCGAGTCGTAAGCATAAACCCTACCCCTCACCCCTAACCATAACCCTGAACATAACACCTGACCCTGATCCCATTGCTCACCTTAAAATGTAAATCTCACCATAACCCTAAATTTAACCCCTTATCATAACGTTAATGCATAACACTTACCCTGAGAACAACTCCTATCTCTGAATTCTAACCCTAACTCCAAGCCATAACCATAACACCTAATCCCTAATGCAAATTCTAAACCACTAACCCTAACCTTAAACCTACCATCAAACCAAACATTACCCTAGCCCCTAACTTTAAAACTATGCCTAAAAATAACCCTAACACTTCACCCTTAATCCTAACCCCTAACTCTAACCCTAACCCTACCCCTAAGACCCTAACCATAACCCTAACTGTTAACCCTCACCCTAACACGTAACCCTGACCTTAACCCTAAACCTTAACACTAACCCTTAACCCGAACCCTAAGCCAAACCCTTAACCATAATCCTATCCTTTAACCCTAAACGCTAACCCTAATATTAACCCCAACCCTAAACCTAACCCTAGCACCCTAACCCAAACCCAACAACTAACCCCTATCCCTAACACTAACCCTAACTCCTAATCCCTAGGACCTAACCCTGACTCGAACCATAATCCCAAACTCCAAACCGCTAACCCAAACCCTAACCCTGATTCTCACACTACTTCCATTCTCAGAGTGAAGCAAGCCTACAATACAGCTATACTATGCGTGAGATGAGGCTCCACCTGAGTCCTGCATGTAGGTCCTTTCCCAAGGATCAGGGAACGATTTTGTGCTTTCGTGGAGACTCCGACAGCACCCTTCTCACCGTAGATAAAACAGGTCGTGTGCCCTTAAACTAACAGCTAAATCTCAGCCCTAACACTAACACTAACCCCTAACCGTAAACATAAGCTCCGACCGTAACGCTGAACACGAACTCTAAAACCTTACCCTAAACCTAAGCCCTAACCCTAACACTAACCCCTAAACATAACACTAACCATGAACCCTAAACCTAACCCTAACCATAACACTTAACGCTAACCCTAAAGCCTACACGAAGACTTATTCCTAACACTAACAAAAACCCTAGCCCTTAGTCTTGATCCTTACCATTAACCCTCACACTAGCCCTTAACCCTAACCCTAATCCTAATCTTTAACCCTAAAGCTAAAACTTAAGCCTAACACAGTACCAAACGCTAAACCTCAACCTTAACCCTAACCCTAAAACATAACCATAAACCTGACTGTAACTGTTAAACCTAACACTAACCTTTAACCCTAACCACTGACCTTAAGAACGCACCCTAACACTAACCTTCATCCCTAAACATTACCATAAACCTACCCCTAAATCTAATTCTCAGACTTCTTGCTTTCTCAGAGTTTAGAAAGCCTACAATTCTCCGATGTCATGAGTAAAAGGAGGCTCTGCCACTGTGTCCTGCAAGAAAACCGGGGGCCCATAACTAGTGCATGATAGAGCGGGTTCCCAGTGGCAATCCTAGTCCCTAACGCCCCCCCTCCTGGTGAAGACAGGGCCCGTGCGCTAAGCAAAAACACTATCCCTAACAGATAACCCTAATTCCAAACATAAAACCTAACCCTGATCCTGTTACTCACCTTAAAACATAAACCTCCCCGTAACCCTAATTTATCCCCTTATCTTAACGTTAATGCATAGCACCCAAAGAAGAAGCCCTATCCCATAATTCTAAACCTAACCCCTAGCCATAACCATAACACCTCATCCATATTCTAAAGTGCCAACCCTAAACTTCAACCTACCATCAACCCTAACCCTAACCCTAACCCCTAACCCTAAGCCCTCACCCTAACACTAATCTTCATCCCTAAACCGTGCCGTAATCCTAACCCTAAATCTAATTCTCAGACTTCTTGCTTTCTCAGAGTTTTGAAAGCCTACAATCCTACTAAGCCATGCATGAAAGCCCGCTCTGCCACAGTGTCCTGCAGGAAACCAGAGGCCCATACACTGCATACGATAGAGTAGGATACCAGCGACCAACACAGGCCCCTATCTTTGCCTCCTAGTGCATACAGGGCCCGTGCCCTAAGCATAAACCCTACCCCTCACCCATAAGCCTAACCCAGAACATAACACCTAACCCTGATCATACTGCTCACCTTAAGAGGTAAAGCTCACCATAACCCTAACTTTAACACATTATATTAACGTTAATGCATGACACCCTGAGAACAAGCACTATACTGTAATTCTAACGCTAACACCTAGCCATAACCATAACACCTGATCCCTAATTCTGAAACGCCAACCCTAACCTTAACCCTACCAACAACACTAACACTAACCCTAAGCCCTTACCCTAAACCTACGCATAAAAATAACCCTAACCGTTGATCCTTAGTCATAACCCCTAACCTTAACCCTAACCCTTAACCCTAATCCCAAGCCTAACCATTAAACATAACCCTAACACTTAACCCTAAACCTAACCTTTAACTTAATGCCTAGAGATCTAACCCTAACACTGACTTACAGTTAACACTAAACCTAACCCCCCAATGTTAACCTTAAACCTGAACCATAAACCTAACCCTTAACCCTAATCCTATCCCTAAATCCCTAACCCTAACCCTAACTGTTAACCCTCACCCTAACCCTTAACCCTGACCGTAAACCTAAACCTGAACCCTAACCCTAAGCCTAACCCTTAACCCTAACCCTATCCCTTAACCCTAACGCCTAACCCTAATGCTAACTCCAAACCTAAACCTTACCCTGGCCCCCTAAACCAGACTTAACACCTAACCCGTAACACTAACTCTAACCCTAACCACTAATCCCTAGCACCTAACCCTGACTCCAAACCTAACCCCTAACTCGAAACCCCTAACCCCAACCCTAACCCTAATTCTCACACTACTTCCATTCCCGAGTGAAGCAAGCCTACAATACAGCCATGCCATGTGTGAGATGAGCCTCCGCCTGAGTCCTGCATGTAGATCTTGTCCCAGGGCCCAGGGAATGATGTTGTGCTTCGTGATGACTCCGACCGCACCCCTCTCACCGTAGATTAACCAGGTCCTGTGCCGTTAAACTGACCGATAAATCTAAGCCCTACCACCAACCCTAACCCCTGACCCTGAACCTAAGCCCCGAGCCTAAAGCCCAACACTACCTCTAAACCCTTACCCTAAACCTAATCCTTAACCCTAATGCTAACCCCTAAATGTAACCCTAACCGTGGACAGTAAACCTAACCCTAACCTCTAACACAAACCCTAACACATAACTCGAACCCTAAAACTAACCCTAACCCTTAACCCTAAACCTAAACCCTAACCCTAACTCTTAACCTTAACCTAACTGTTAACTCTCACGCTAACCTTTAATCCTAACCCTAATCCTAATCTCCAACCCGAAACCTAACACTTAACCCTAACCCTGTACCTAACCCTAACCCTATACCAAACTCTAACCCCTCATCTTAACCCTAACCGTAAACCTCAACCCGAAACCAAAGTGTAACCGTTAAACCTAAGAGTAACCTTTAACCCTAACCCTAATCCCTAACCCTAAGCCCTCACCCTAACACTAAACTTCATCCTTAACCCTAACCACAATCCTAACCCTAAATCTAATTCTCAGACTTCTTGCTTTCTTAGAGTTTAGAAAGCCTGCAATCCTCCCATGCCATGCGTGAAAGGAGGCTCTACCACTGTGTCCTGCATCAAACCCACGGGCCCATACCCAGAGTATGAT
The DNA here is from genome assembly GCF_041146395.1 of Eulemur rufifrons. NCBI lineage: Eukaryota > Metazoa > Chordata > Mammalia > Primates > Lemuridae > Eulemur > Eulemur rufifrons. The sequence goes on from NC_090987.1 coordinate 56,098,635, forward strand.
ACAGTGGGATCCTGGTGACAATCCCAGCCCCCTAACCTCCCCCCACCCCCGCTTAAGGCAGACAGGGCCCGTGCGCTAAGCATAAACAATACCTGTAACAGATATCCCTCACCCTGAACATAACACCTAACCCTGTTCCTATTTCTCCCCTTAACACGGAAACCTCACCATGAGCCTAACTTTAACCTCTTATCCTAACGTTAATGCATAACCCATTCCCTGAGAACAACCCCTATCCCATAATTCTAACCCTATCTCCTACTCATCACTGTAACACCTAATCCCTAACCCTAATTCTAAACCGCTAACTCTAACCGTAACCCTGCCTACAACCCTAACACTGACAGTAACCCGTACTTCTAACCCCAACACTATGCCTAACAAAAACCCTTAACCCTTCACCCTAACCCCTAAGCCTTACCCTAACCCTTAACCCTAATCCTAATCCTATCCATTCAACCTAACCCTAGCTCTTAAAGCTAACCCTAAACCTTACCCTCACGACTAGACCTAACCCTGACACTAACCTAACACCTAACCCTAACCATAACCCCTACAGCTAACCTTAACCCTGAACCCTAAACCTAACCCTAACACTGAACCCTCACTATATCCCCAACCTCTAAGCCTAATCCTAACTGTTAACCCTCACCCTAACACTTAAACTGGACCATAACACTAAACATTAACCCTAACACTAAACTTTAACCCTAAACCTGAGCCCAACCCTTAACCCTAATCCTATCCTTTTACCCTAAACCTAACCCCGAAACCTAACCCTAACACTAACCCCAATCCTAATTCTAACCATACCCCTTCATAAAACACTAACTCCTAACCCTAACACTTACCAAAAACCCTAATCGCTAATCCCTAACACTAACACTTAACCTTTACCGTAACCGTTAACCCTCACCCTAACCCTTAACGCTGACCCTAACTTTAACCTTTAATCTAAGCCTCACCCTTAACCCTAACAGTAAGGAAAACCCTTACGCCAACCTTATCCCTTATCCCTAACCCTAACACTACAGCTAAAAATAACACTAACCTTTGATCCTTAAACCTAACCCCTAACACTTACTTTAACCCCAAACCCTAACCCTAATCCTAAGCATTAAACCTAACCCTATCTCTTAACCCTTACTCTAATGCCTAGATCTAACCCTAAATCTAACCTACCACCTAATCCTAACCTTAAGCCCTAATGCTAACTCTAACCCTGAACCCTAAACCTACCCGTAAACCCTTAACACTAACCCTATCCATAAACCTTAACCCTGACCCTAACCATTACCCGCACCCAAACATTTAACCCTGACCCTAACCCTAATCATTAACGATAAACTTAACACTAAACCCCAACCCTAAGCCCAACACTTAACCCTAATCCTAACCCTAGACCCTAAGCCTAACCCTAACCCCTAACCCGAAACCTAAGCCTAACCCCAACCTGAACCCTTAATCTTGACCCTTACCCTTAACCCTCACACCAACCCTACTCCTAATCTTTAACCATGAAGCTAACACTGAAGCCTACCCCTGTGCCAAACGCTAAACCCAAACCTTAACCCTAACCCTGAGACTTAACCGTAAACCTAACTGTAACTGTTAAAACTAACACTAACATTTAACCCCAACCCCTAACCCAAGACCCCACCCTGACACTAATCTTCATCCCTAAACATTACCAGAATCCTACCCCTAAATCTAATTCTCAGAGTTCTTGCTTTCTCAGAGTTTAGAAAGCCTACAATCTTCCCATGCCATGAGTAAAAGGGGGCTCTGCCACTGTGTCCTTCATGAAACCAAGGAGCCCATACCCAGCGTACGATAGAGTGGGTTCCCGGGGACAATCCCATCCCCCTAACCCCCGCCCCCCGCCCAGTGCAGACAGGGCCCGTACGCTAAGTATAAACACTACCCCTAACAGATAACCTTCACCCTGACATAACACCTAACCCTGATGCTATTGCTCACCTTAAAACATAAACCTCCCCGTAACCCTAACTTAGCCCCTTAACTTAACGTGAATGCATAACACCTTGAGAAGAAGCCCTATCCCGTAATTCTAATCCTAAACCATAGTCATAACCGTAACACCTCATCCCTAATTCTAAAACGTCAACCTTAACCTTCACCCTACCAGCAACCCTAAACCTAACCCTAACCCCTAACCCTAAGCCCTCACCCTAACCACTAATCTTCATCCCTAAACCGTGCCGTAATCCTAACCCGAAATCTAATTCTCAGACTTCTTGCTTTCTCAGAGTTTTGAAAGCCTACAATCCTACTAAGCCATGCATGAAAGCCGGCTCTGCCACAGTGTCCTGCATGAAACCCAGAGGCCCATACACTGCGTACGATAGAGTGGGTTCCCAGCGACCATCACAGACCCCTAACTTCGCCTCCTAGTGCATACAGGGCCCGTGCCCTAAGGATAAACCCTACCCCTCACCCATAACCCTAACCCAGAACATAACACCTAACCCTGATCCTACTGCTCACCTTAACAGGTAAAGCTCACCGTAACCCTAACTTTAACGCCTTATCTTAACGTTAATGCATGACACCCTGAGAACAAGACCTATACCGTAAATCTAACCCTAACTCCTAGCCATAACCATAACACCTAATCCCTAATTCTGAAACGCCAACCCTAACCTTAACCCTACCAACAACACTAACACTAACCCTAACCCCTTACGCTAACCCTACGCCTAAAAATAACCCTAACCGTTGATCCTTAGTCATAACCCCTAACCTTAACCCTAACTCTTAACCCTAATCCCAATCCTAACCATTAAACATAACCCTAACTCTTAACCCTAACCCTGACCTTTACCCTAATGCCTAGAGATCTAACCCCCACGCTGACCTACAGTTAAGACTAACCCTAAGCCCCTAACGCTAACCTTAAACCTGAACCATACACCTGACCCTTAACCCTAAACCTATCCCTAACCCCCTAACCCTAACCCTAACTGTTAAACCTCACCCTAACCCTTAACCCTGACCCTAACCCTAAACCTGAACCCTAACCCTAAAGCTAACCCTTAACCCTAACCCTATCCCTTAACCCTAACGCCTAACCCTAACGCTAACTCCAAACCTAAACCTTACCCTGGCCCCCTAAACCAGACTTAACACCTAACCCGTAACACTAACTCTAATCCTAACCACTAATCCCTAGCACCTAACCCTGACTCCAAACCTAACCCCTAACTCGAAACCCCTAACCCCAACCCTAACCCTAATTCTCACACTACTTCCATTCCCGAGTGAAGAAAGCCTACAATACAGCCATGCCATGTGTGAGATGAGGCTCCGCCTGAGTCCTGCATGTAGGTCTTGTCCCAGGGCCCAGGGAATGATGTGCTTTCGTGATGACTCCGACCGCACCCCTCTCACCGTAGATTAACCAGGTCCTGTGCCCTTAAACTGACTGATAAATCTAAGCCCTACCACCAACCCTAACCCCTGACCCTGAACCTAAGCCCCGAGCCTAAAGCCAAACACTAACTCTAGACCCTTACCCTATACCTAAACCTTAACCCTAATGCTAACCCCTAAACGTAACCCTAACCGTGGACAGTAAACCTAACCCTATCCTCTAACACAAACCCTAACACATAACTCGAACCCTAAAACTAACCCTAACCCTTAACCCTAAACCTAAACCCTAACCCTAACTCTTAACCTTAACCCTAACCGTTAACTCTCACGCTAACCTTTAATCCTAACCCTAATCCTAATCTTCAACCCGAAACCTAACACTTAACCCTAACCCTGTACCTAACCCTAACCCTATACCAAACCCTAACCCCTCATCTTAACCCTAACCGTAAACCTCAACCCTAAACCGAACTGTAACCGTTAAACCTAAGAGTAACCTTTAACCCTAACCCTAATCCCTAACCCTAAGCCCTCACCCTAACACTAAACTTCATCCTTAACCCTAACCAGAATCCTAACCCTAAATCTAATTCTCAGACTTCTTGCTTTCTTAGAGTTTAGAAAGCCTGCAATCCTCCCATGCCATGCGTGAAAGGAGGCTCTACCACTGTGTCCTGCATGAAATCCACGGGCCCATAACCAGAGTTCGATACAGTGGGATCCTGGTGACAATCCCAGTCCCCTAACCTCCCCCCACCCCCGCTTAAGGCAGACAGGGCCCGTGCGCTAAGCATAAACAATACCTGTAACAGATATCCCTCACCCTGAACATAACACCTAACCCTGTTCCTATTTCTCCCCTTAACACGGAAACCTCACCGTGAGCCTAACTTTAACCTCTTATCCTAACGTTAGAGCATAACCCATTCCCTGAGAACAACCCCTATCCCATAATTCTAACCCTGTCTCCTAGTCATCACTGTAACACCTAATCCCTAACCCTAATTCTAAACCGCTAACTCTAACCGTAACCCTGCCTACAACCCTAACACTGACAGTAACAGTTACTTCTAACCCCAACGCTATGCCTAACAAAAACCCTTAACCCTTCACCCTAACCCCTAAGCCTTACCCTAACCCTTAACCCTAATCCTAATCCTATCCATTCAACCTAACCCTAGCTCTTAAAGCTAACCCTAAACCTTACCCTCACGACTAGACCTAACCCTGACACTAACCTAACACCTAACCCTAACCATAACCCCTACAGCTAACCTTAACCCTGAACCCTAACCCTAACCCTAACACTGAACCCTCACTATATCCCCAACCTCTAAGCCTAATCCTAACCGTTAACCCTCACCCTAACACTTAAACTGGACCATAACACTAAACATTAACCCTAACACTAAACTTTAACCCTAAACCTGATTCCAACCCTTAACCCTAATCCTATCCTTTTACCCTAAACCTAACCCCGAAACCTAACCCTAACACTAACCCCAATCCTAATTCTAACCATACCCCTTCATAAAACACTAACTCCTAACCCTAACACTTACCAAAAACCTTAATCGCTAATCCCTAACACTAACGCTTAACCTTTACCGTAACCGTTAACCCTCACCCTAACCCTTAACACTGACCCTAACCTTAACCTTTAATCTAAGCATGACCCTTAACCCTAACAGTAAGGAAAACCTTCACGCCAACCTTATCCCTTAAGGGCCCGTGCCCTAAGGATAAACCCTACCCCTCACCCATAACCCTAACCCAGAACATAACACCTAACCCTGATCCTACTGCTCACCTTAACAGGTAAACCTCACCGTAACCTTAACTTTAACCCCTTATCCTAACGTTAATGCATCACACCCTGAGAACAAGCCCTATAGTGTAATTCTAACCCTAACTCCTAGCTATAACCATAACACCTAATCCCTAATTCTGAAACGCCAACCCTAACCTTAACCCTACCAACAACACTAACACTAACCCTAACCCCTTACCCTAACCCTACGCCTAAAAATAACCCTAACCTTTGATCCTTAGTCATTACCCATAACCTTAACCCTAACCCTCAACCCTAATCCCAATCCTTAACCATTAAACTTAACCCTAACTCTTAACCTTAACCGTAACCTTTACCCTAATGCCTAGAGATCTAACCCCAACACTGACCTACAGTTACACTAACCCTACTCTCTAATGCTAACCTTAAACCTGAACTATACACCTGACCCTTAACCCTAACCCTATCCCTAACCCCCTTACCCTAACTCTAACTGTTAACCCTCACCCTAACCCTCAACCCTGACCCTAACCTTAAACCTTAATCCTAACCATGCGTTTGATGAGCGTCTGCCTTAGTCCTGCGTGACAGTTGAAGCCCAACACCCAGGGTAAGATGAAGTGGGGTCACAGCCTTGCTCCACCCCCACAGTGCCCCGTACATTAGACGGGGCCCGTGCCCTAACACACACCGTTAAACGTAAGCCCTAACCCTATCACTAAACCAAACCCTTAGTAAGCCCTGAATCTAACTCCTAACAGTAACCCTAATCCCTGACCCTTACTCTTGCCTCTCACCGTAAACCTAAACCCAACCACTAAACATAATCCTATTCTCTAACCCTAACAGTAATCCTAATCTTAATTCTAACCTAAAACCCTAACCCCTAAACCTAATCCTAGTCCCTAACACCTAACCTTACCCTAAACCGAATTCCAATTCTCAGAGTTCTTCAATTCAAAAACTTAAAAAAAAGCCTACAATCCACCAATGCCGTGTCTGAGATGAGGGTCCGCCCTTATGTCCTGCATGACAGGCAGGCGCCAATGCCCAGGGTACTATGGAGTGAAGTCCTGGGGTCTGTAGGCTTGCTAAACTCCAGTTTGGAAGAATTGCTATACTCATATATAGGGACGCTTACATTTACTTATAGAAAGCAACTATTGGTGTGTGATTTGTAGGCTTGCCTTACTCTAGTTTGGATGATGAAGCTGAATCATATGTAGGAATATTAGCTTTGAGTTAGAGGAAGCATCTATGGGGGGTGCTTTTTTGGCTTGTTAAACTCTGGTTTGGAAGAAGTTTGAGAGTCTTATATAGGAACGATATCATTCATTCAGAGAAAGCAATTATAGGGAGTTGTTTTGTAGGCTTTCTAAGCTCTAGTTTGGAGGAAGGCGAGAGTCATATATAGGAACGTTTACGTTCACATAAAGCGTCTACGGGGGGACGGATTCTAGGCTTCCTAAACTCTAGCTTGGAAAAAGAGGACAGTTATGTATAGGAACTCTCGGCGGGAGATTTGTAGCATTGCTAAAATCTTAGATTGGAAAAGTTGCGAGAGTCTTACATAGGAATGTTAACATTCACTCAATGAAAGCAACTATAAGGGGTGCTTTCCAGGCTGGCTACACTCTAATTTGCAAAAAGTGCGACAGTCATATATAGGAAGGCTTATATTCACTCAGACAAAGCAATTATGTGTAGGTGTATAGTAGGCATGCTAACTCTAGTTTGGAAAATTTCGAGAGCCATGTATAGGAAAGCTTACAGTAACTTAGAGAAAGCAACGAACAGGGGTGGAGTGTAGGCTTGCTAAACTCTAGTTTGGAGGAAGTGCCATAGTCATATATAGGAACGCTTAAATTCATTCAGAGAAAACAGCTGTCGGGGATTGGTTTGTAGACTTAACTCTAGTTTGGAGGAAGTGCGAGAGACATATATAGGAATGTTTACATTGACTCAAAGAATGCAACTATGGAGGAGTGTTATTTTGGCATGCCAGATGCTAGTTAAGAAGAGGTACAAGACTCATATATAGGAACGCTTAAATTCACACAGCGAGAGCAACTACGGAGTAGTGTCAGGTAGACATGTTAAAGTCTAGCTTGGGAGAAGTTCCAGAGTCCTATATAGGAAAGGTAACAGCCACTTTGAAAAAGCAAGTCTTGGCGGGTGGTTTGTAGGCCTGCAAAACCCTGTTTTGGTTGAAGTGTGAGAATCATATATGAGAACGCTTACATTCACTCAGAGAAAGCAACGATGGGGTTGTTTGTAGGCTTACTAAACTGCAGTTTGGAAGAAGCACGAGAATCACATATAGGAGCACATACATTTTGACGCACTGAAAGTAACTATGGGGTGGTGTTTTATAGGCATGCTAAACTCTAGTTTGGACGAAGTTTGAGAATCACATATAAGAAAGCTTAGAGTCACTTAGAGAAAGCAAATCTCTGGGTGTGGAATGTAGGCCTGCTAAACTCTATTTTGGTTTAAGAGTGAGAGTCATATATGGGAAGGCTTACATTCCCTCAGAGAAAGCAACGACGGCGTGGTGGTTTGTAGGCATACTAAACTCTAGTTTGGAAGAACTAGGAGAATGATATATGGGAACGCTTACATTCACGTAGAGAAAGCAATTATGGGGTGGCGTTTTTGTAGCCATGCTAATCTCTAGTTTGGAAGAAGTTAAGGAGTAATATATAGGAAAGGGTATAGTCATAGAAACCAACTCTCTGGGGATGTTTTGTACACCTGCAAAACTCCAGTTTGGAAGTGGGGGAGAGTCATATTGGGGACCGCGTGCATTCACTCAGAGAAATCAACGATGGGATTGTGATTTGTAGGCATAGTCAACTCTAGTTTGGAAGAAGTACGAGAATCGTATATAGGAACGCTTACCTTCACGCAGAGAAAGCAACTATGGGGTGATGTTTGTATGCCTACTAAAATATAGTTTGGAGGAAGTTCGAGAGCCATATCTGGGAAGCTTACAGTCACTTAGAGAAAGCAACTCTCGGGGGTGTTTCATAGGCCTGCTAAACTCTATTTTCAATGAAGTGTTAGAATAATATATGGGAACTCAGTGAAAGCAACGTTGTGGTTGTGGTTCCTAGGCATACTAACCTGTAATTTGGAAGAAGCAAGAGAATCACATGTAGAACCGCTTACATTCCGGCACCGAATGCAACTATGGGGTGGTGTTTTGTAGGCTTGCAAAACTCTAGTTTGGACGAAGTTTGAGAGTCATATATAGGAAAGTTTACAGTCACGTAGAGAAAGCAACTGTTTGGGTGTGGAATGTAGAGTTATTTTGGTTGAAATAGAGTTATTTTGGTTGAAGTGTGAGAGTCATATATGGGAAGGCTTACATTCACTCAGAGAAAACAACGTTTGGGTGGTGGTTTGTAGGGCATACTAAACTGTAGTTTGGAAGAAGTACGAGAGTCCTATATAGGAACACTTACATTCACGCAGAGAAAGCACTTATGGCGTCAGGTTTTGTAGGCATGCTAAACTGCAGTTTGGAAGAAGTTGGAGAACCTTATACAGGAAAGATTACCGTCACCTAGGGAAAGCAACTCTCGGGAGATTTTTTTGTACACATGCTAAACTCTAATTTGGATGAAGTGTGAGAGTCAAACATGGGACCGCTTACATTCCCTCAGAGAAACAACACTGGGGTGGTTTTTGTAGGCATACTAAATAGTTTGGAAGAAGTACGAGAATGATATTTGGGAACGCTTACATTCACACAGAGAAAGCAACTACGGGGTGGTGTTTTGTAAGCATGCTATAGTTTGGAAGAAGTTCTAAACCTGAACAGTCACTTAGAGAAAGCAACTCTTGGTGGGTGATTTTTAGGTCTGCTAAATTGTATTTTGAAAGAAGTACCAGAGTCATATATACTAATGCTTACATTCATGCAAAGAAAAAACCATGGGGTGATGTTTTGTGGGCAGGTTAACCTGTAGTTTGGAAGAAGTTGGAGAGTCTTATTTAGGAAAGCTTACAGTCACCTAGAGAAAGCAACTCTCGGGAGCGCCTTTCTTGGCCTGCTAAACTCTACTTTGCATCAATTGTGAGAGTCAAACATGGGAATGCTTTCATTCATTCAGAGAACGCAACGTTTGGGTGGTGGTTTGTAGGCATTCTAAACTGTATTTTGGAGGAAGTACGAGAGTCATGTATATGAACGCTTACATTCAGGCAGAGAAAGCAACTCTGGGGTCGTATTTTGTTGGCATGCTAAACTGTGGTTTGGAAGAAGTTCGAGAGTCTTATATAGGAAAGATTACAGTGACACAGAGAAAACAACTCTCGGAAGTTTATTGGTAGGCCTGCTAAACTCTAACTTGGATGAAATGTGAGAACGCTTGCATTCATTCACTCAGAGAAGGAAACATCGTGATGGTTTGAAGGCATAATAACTGTAGTTGGGAAGAAGTAGGAGAGTCATATATATGAACCGTTACATTCACGCAGAGAACGCAACTGTGGGGTGGCGATGTATGCATGTTAATCTGTAGTTTGGAGGAAGTGCGAGAGTCATATCTGGGGAAAATTATAGTCACTTAGAGAAAGGAACCATCTTGGGCTGGTTTGTAGATCTGCTAAATTCTATTTGGGAAACAGAGTGTGAGTCATATATGGGAACGCTTATGTTCACTCAGAGAAAGCAACCACGGTGTGGTGTTTTGTTGGCATGGTGTAGTTTGAAAGAAGTTGGAGATTCTTATATAGGAAAGTTTACAGTCACCTAGAGAAAGCAACTCACGGGGTGTTGTTTGTAGGCCTGCTAAACTCTAATTTAGATGAAGTGAGAGAGGCATATATATGAACGCTTATATTGATGCAGAGAAAGCAACTATGGGGTGGTGTTTTGTAGGCATGCTAAAATATAATTTGGAAGAAGTTCGAAAACAGTCACTTAGAGAAAGCAACTCTCGGCGGTTGATTTTTCGGTGTGCTAAATTGTATTTTGAAAGAAGTACCAGAGTCATATATACAAACGCTTACATTCATGCAGAGAAAGCAACTGTGGGGTGGTGTTTTCTAGGCATGCTAAACTCTAGTTTGGACGAAGTTTGAGAATCACATATAAGAAAGCTTAGAGTCGCTAAAGCAAATCTCTGGGTGTGGAATGTAGGCGTGCCAAACTCTATTTTGGTTTCAGAGTGAGAGTCATATATGGGAAGGCTTACATTCACTCAGAGAAAGCAACGATGGTGTGGTGGTTTGTAGGCATACTGAACTCTAGTTTGGAAGAAGTAGGAGAATGATATATGGGAACGCTTACATTCATGCAGAGAAAGCAATTATGGGGTGGCTTTTTTGTAGCCATGCAAATCTCTATTTTGCAAGAAGTTAAAGAGTAATATATAGGAAAGCGTACCGTCATTTATAGAAACCAACTTTCGGAGGATGGTTTGTAGGCCTGCAAAACTCTACTTTGGAAGAAGGGGGAGAGTCATATGGGGGACTGGGTACATTCACTCGGAGAAATCAACGATGGGGTTGTGGTTTGTAGGCATACTAAACTCTAGTTTGGAAGAAGTACGAGAATCATATATAGGAACGCTTACATTCATGCAGAGAAAGCAACTATGGAGTGATGTTTGTATGCCTACTAAACGATAGTTTGGAGGATGTTCGAGAGTCATATCTGGAAAGCTTACAGTCATTTAGAGAAAGCAACTCTCTGGGGATGGTTCGTAGGTCTGCTAAACTCTATTTTCAATGAAGTGTTAGAATCATATACAGGAACGCTTACATTCACTCAGAGAAAGCAACGTTGGGGTGGCCGTTTTTGAGCATACTAAACTCTACTTTGGAAGAGGTACGAGAGACATAAATACGAACGCTTATATTAACACAGAGAAAGCAAATACGGGGTGCTGTAGTGCAGGCATGCTAAACTATAGATTGGAAGAAGTTCGAAAGCTGACAGTCACTTAGAGAAAGCAACTCTTGGCGGGTGATTTTTAGGTCTGCTAAATTGTATTTTGAAAGACGTACCAGGGTCATATACAAACGCTTACATTCATGCAGAGAAAGAAACTATGGGGTGATGTGTTGTGGGGATGCTAAATTGCAGTTTGGAAGGTGTTCGAGAGTGTTATATAGAATAGCTTACAGTCACCTAGAGAAAGTAACTCTCGGCAGATTGTTTCTAAGCGTGCTAAACTCTAATTTGCATCAATTGTGAGAGTCAAACATGGGAACGCTTACATTCACTCAGAGAACGCAACGTTTGGGTGGTGGTTTGTAAGCATTCTAAACTGTATTTTGGAGGAAGTAGGAGAGTCATATATACGAATGCTTACATTCACGCAGAGAAAGCAACTCTGTGATCGTATTTTGTTGGCATGCTAAACTGTGGTTTGGAAGAAGTTCGAGAGCCTTATATAGGAAAGATTACAGTGACACAGAGAAAACAACTCTCTGTAGTTTGTTGGTAGGTCTGCTAAACTGTAATTTGGATGAAGTGTGAGAACGCTTGCATTCACTCAGAGAAAGAACTTTGTCGTGGTGGTTTGTAGGAATAACAACTGTAGTTCGAAGAAGTAGGAGAGTCATATATGAACGGTTACATTCACGAAGAGAAAGCAACTGTGGGGTGGCGTATGTAATCATCATAATCTGTAGTTTGGAGGAAGTTCGAGAGTCATATCTGGGGAAAATTAGAGTCATTTAGAGAAAGGAACCATCGGGGGCTGGTGTGTAGGTCTGCTAAATTCTATTTTGGAAAAAGAGTGAGAGTCATAGATGGGAACGCTTATGTTGCCTCACAGAAATCAACGATGGGGCGCTGTATTGTTGGCATGCTAAACTGTAGTTTGGAAGAAGTTCGAGAGTCTTATATAGGAAAGTTTACAGTCACCTAGAGAAAGCAACTCACAGGAGGTGGTTTGTAGGCCTCTAAACTCTAATTTGGATGAAGTGAAACAGGCATACATGGATACCCTTCATTCACTCAGAGAAAGGTAAATTAGGGTGCCGGTTTGTAGGTATACTAACTCCAGTTTGGAAGAAGTACTAGAGTGATATATATGAACGCTTATATGGACGCAGAGAAAGCAACTATGGGGTGGTGTTTTGTAGGCCTGCTAAAATATAGTTTGGAAGAAGTTCGAAAGCAGACAGTCATTTAGAGAAAGCAACTCTTGGCGGTGGATTTTTAGGTCTGCTAAATTGTATTTTGAAAGAAGTACCAGTGTCATATATTCAAACGCTTACATTCATGCAGAGAAAGGAACTGTGGGGTGGTGTTTTCTAGGCGTGCTAAACTCTAGTTTGGACGAAGTTTGAGAATCACATATAAGAAAGCTTAGAGTCGCTTAAAGCAAATCTCTGGGTGTGGAATGTAGGCGTGCTAAACTCTATTTTGGTTTCGGAGTGAGAGTCATATATGGGAAGGCTTACATTCACTCAGAGAAAGCAACGATGGTGTGGTGGTTTGTAGGCATACTGAACTCTAGTTTGGAAGAAGTAGGAGAATGATATATGGGAACGCTTACATTCATGCAGAGAAAGCAATTATGGGGTGGCTTTTTTGTAGCCATGCAAATCTCTATTTTGCAAGAAGTTAAAGAGAAATATATAGGAAAGCGTACCGTCATTTATAGAAACCAACTTTTGGGGGATGGTTTGTAGGCCTGCAAAACTCTACTTTGGAAGAAGGGGGAGAATCATATGGGGGACTGGGTACATTCACTCGGAGAAATCAACGATGGGGTTGTGGTTTGTAGGCATACTAAACTCTAGTTTGGAAGAAGGACGAGAATCATATATAGGAACGCTTACATTCATGCAGAGAAAGCAACTATGGAGTGATGTTTGTATGCCTACTAAACGATAGTTTGGAGGATGCTCGAGAGTCATATCTGGAAAGCTTACAGTCATTTAGAGAAAGCAACTCTCTGGGGGTGGTTCGTAGGCCTGCTAAACTCTATTTTCAATGAAGTGTTAGAATCATATGCAGGAACGCTTGCATTCACTCAGAGAAAGAACGTTGTCGTGATGGTTTGTAGGAATAAATGCTGTAGTTCAAAAGAAGTAGGAGAGTCATATATGAACGGTTACATTCACGAAGAGAAAGCAACTGTGGGGTGGCCTATGTAATCATCATAATCTAGTTTGGAGGAAGCTCGAGAGTCATATGTGGGAAAAATTAGAGTCACCTAGAGAATTGGAACCATCGGGTGTTGTGTAGGTCTGCTAAATTCTATTTTGGAAGAAGAGTGAGAGTCATATATGGGAACGCTTATGTTCACTCAGAGAAATCAACGATGGTGCGCTGTATTGTTGGCATGCTAAACTGTAGTTTGGAAGAAGTTCGAGAGTCTTATATAGGAAAGTTTATAGTCACCTAGAGAAAGCAACTCACAGGAGGTGGTTTGTGGGCCGCTAAACTCTAATTTGGATGAAGTGAAAGAGGCATACATGGATACGCTTCATTCACTCAGAGAAAGGTAAATTTGGGTGCCGGTTTGTAGGTATACTAACTCCAGTTTGGAAGAAGTACGAGAGTCATATATATGAACGCTTATATGGACGCAGAGAAAGCAACTATGGGGTGGTGTTTTGTAGGCATGATAAAATATAATTTGGAAGAAGTTCGAAAGCTGACAGTGACAGAGAATGCAACTCTCGGCGGTTGATTTTGAGGTGTGCTAAATTGTATTTTGAAAGAAGTACCAGAGTCATATATAAAATCTGTTACATTTATGCTGAGAAAAACTATGTGGTGATGTTTTGTTGGCGTGCTGAAATGTAGTTTCGAAAAAGTTCGACAGTCTTTTATAGGAAAGCTTACTGTCCGCTAGAGGAAGCAACTTTCGAGAGATTGTTTGTAAGCCTGCTAAACTCTACCTTGCACCATTTGTGACTGTCATACATGGGAACGCTAACATTCTCTCAGAGAACTTAACTTTTGGGTGGTTGTTTGTAAGCATACTAAACTGTATTTTGGAAGAAGTAGCAGAGTCATATATGTGAGTGCTTACATTCACGCAGAGAGGGCAACTATTGGGTGGTGTTTTGTAGGCATGCAAATCTCTAGTTGCGAAGAAGTTAAGAGTAATAGGAAAGCTTACAGTCTCACAGAGAAAGCAACCCTTGGGGGCCGGTTTGTAGTTCTGCTAAATTCTATTTTGGATGAAGTGTGAATCATAAACGGGAACGCTAACATTCACTCAGAGAAAGCAGGGTTGCGGTGGTGATTTTTAGTCACACTAAACTGGAGTTTGGAGGAAGTACGAGAATAAAAGAATGCTTACATTCACTCAGAAAAAGCAACGTTGGGGAGGTGGTTGGTAGGTGTACTATACTTTGGAAGAAGTACGAGCGTGGTGCATAGGAACGCTTACATTCACGCAAACTATGGGGTGGCCTTTTGTTGGCATGCTAAATTATGTTCCAAAGTCATATATAGGAAAGCTTATAGTGAGAGAAAGCAACTCTCGGGCGGTGTTTTGTAGGTCCGGCAAATTGCATTTTGAAAACAGTCCGAGATTCATATAAGGGAAGGCCTATATCCACTCAGAGAAAGCAATGTTAGGCTGGTGGTTTGTAGGCATACTAAACTGTATTTTGGAACTCGTATGTATGACTCTCACACTTGATCCAAATTAGAGTTCACCAGGCCTATAAACCACATCCTGAGAGTTGCTTTCTCTAGGTGAATGTAAGCTTTCCTATGTAAAACTCTCGAACTTCTTCCAAACTAAAGTTTAGCATGCCAACAATACACCACCGCATCGTTGCTTTCTCTGAGTGAACATAAGAATTCCCTTATATGAATCACTTTTTCCAAAATAGAATTTAGCAGACCTACAAACCAGTCCCCGATGGTTGATTTAGCTATGTGACTGTAATTTTCCCCAGATATGACTCTCAAACTTCCTCCAAAGTATAGATTAACATGCGTACATACACCACCCAACAGTTTCTTTCTCTGCGTGAATGTAACTGTTCATATATATGACTCTCCTACTTCTTCCGACCTACAGTTATTATGCCTACAAACCACCACCCAAACGTTGTGTTCTCTCCGTGAATGTAAGCGTTCCCATATTTGACTCTCACAATTGCTGCTAATTAGTGTTTAGAGGCTTGCAAAGCTGTCCCGAGTGTTGTTTTCTCTAGGTGACTGTAAGCTATCCTATATAACGCTGTGGAACTCCTTTCAAACTGCAGTTTAGCATGCCAACAACACGTCACCCCATAGTTTCTTTCTCTGCATGAATGTAAGCGTTTGTATATATGACCCTGGTACGTCTTTCAAAATACAATTTAGCAGACCTAAAAATCACCCGCCAAGAGTTGCTTTCTCTAAGTGACTGTCAGCTTTCGAACTTCTTCCAATCTATAGTTTAGCATGCCTGCACTACAGCACCCCGTATTTGCTTTCTCTGTGTTAATGTAAGCGTTCGTATTTATGTCTCTCGTACCTCTTCCAAAGTAGAGTTTAGTATGCTCAAAAACGGCCACCCCAATGTTGCTTTCTCTGAGTGAATGTAAGCGTTCCTGCATATGATTCTAACACTTCATTGAAAATAGAGTTTAGCAGGCCTACGAACCATCCCCAGAGAGTTGCTTTCTCTAAATGACTGTAAGCTTTCCAGATATGACTCTCGAACATCCTCCAAACTATCGTTTAGTAGGCATACAAACATCACTCCATAGTTGCTTTCTCTGCATGAATGTAAGCGTTCCTATATATGATTCTCGTACTTCTTCCAAACTAGAGTTTAGTATGCCTACAAACCACAACCCCATCGTTGATTTCTCCGAGTGAATGTACCCAGTCCCCCATATGACTCTCCCCCTTCTTCCAAAGTAGAGTTTTGCAGGCCTACAAACCATCCCCCGAAAGTTGGTTTCTATAAATGACGGTACGCTTTCCTATATATTACTCTTTAACTTCTTGCAAAATAGAGATTTGCATGGCTACAAAAAAGCCACCCCATAATTGCTTTCTCTGCATGAATGTAAGCGTTCCCATATATCATTCTCCTACTTCTTCCAAACTAGAGTTCAGTATGCCTACAAACCACCACCCAAACGTTGTTTTCTCTGAGTGAATGTAAGCCTTCCCATATATGACTCTCACTCTGAAACCAAAATAGAGTTTGGCACGCCTACATTCCACACCCAGAGATTTGCTTTAGCGACTCTAAGCTTTCTTATATGTGATTCTCAAACTTCGTCCAAACTAGAGTTTAGCATGCCTAGAAAACACCACCCCACAGTTGCTTTCTCTGCATGAATGTAAGCGTTTGTATATATGACTCTGGTACTTCTTTCAAAATACAATTTAGCACACCGAAAAATCAACCGCCGAGAGTTGCTTTCTCTAAGTGACTGTTTTCGAACTTCTTCCAAATTATATTTTAGCATGCCTACAAAACACCACCCCATAGTTGCTTTCTCTGCATCAATATAAGCGTTCATATATATGCCTCTCTCACTTCATCTAAATTAGAGTTTAGCAGGCCTACAAACAACACCCCGTGAGTTGCTTTCTCTAGGTGACTGTAAACTTTCCTATATAAGAATCTCCAACTTCTTTCAAACTACACCATGCCAACAAAACACCACACCGTGGTTGCTTTCTCTGAGTGAACATAAGCGTTCCCATATATGACTCACACTCTGTTTCCAAAATAGAATTTAGCAGATCTACAAACCAGCCCAAGATGGTTCCTTTCTCTAAGTGACTGTAATTTTCCCCAGATATGACTCTCGCACTTCCTCCAAACTACAGATTAACATGCATACATCGCAACCCCACAGTTGCGTTCTCTGCGTGAATGTAACGGTTCATATATATGACTCTCCTACTTCTTCCCAACTACAGTTATTATGCCTTCAAACCATCACGATGTTTCCTTCTCTGAGTGAATGAATGCAAGCGTTCTCACATTTCATCCAAGTTAGAGTTTAGCAGGCCTACCAATAAACTTCCGAGAGTTGTTTTCTCTGTGTCACTGTAATCTTTCCTATATAAGACTCTCGAACTTCTTCCAAACCACAGTTTAGCATGCCAACAAAATACGACCCCAGAGTTGCTTTCTCTGCCTGAATGTAAGCGTTCATATACATGACTCTCGTACTTCCTCCAAAATACAGTTTAGAATGCCTACAAACCACCACCCAAACGTTGCGTTCTCTGAATGAATGAAAGCATTCCCATGTTTGACTCTCACAATTGATGCAAAGTAGAGTTTAGCAGGCCAAGAAAGGCTCTCCCGAGAGTTGCTTTCTCTAGGTGACTGTAAGCTTTCCTAAATAAGACTCTCCAACTTCTTCCAAACTACAGGTTAACATGCCCACAAAACATCACCCCATGGTTTTTTCTTTGCATGAATGTAAGCATTAGTATATATGACTCTGGTACTTCTTTCAAAATACAATTTAGCAGACCTAAAAATCACCCACCAAGAGTTGCTTTCTCTAAGTGACTGTTCAGGTTTAGAACTTCTTCCAAACTATAGCATGCTTACAAAACACCACCCCGTAGTTGCTTTCTCTGTGTGAATGTAAGCGTTCCCAAATATCATTCTCGTACTTCTTCCAAACTATTTAGTATGCCTACAAAAACCACCTCAGTGTTGTTTCTCTGAGGGAATGTAAGCGGTCCCATGTTTGACTCTCACACTTCATCCAAATTAGAGTTTAGCATGTGTACAAAAAAATCTCCCGAGAGTTGCTTTCCCTAGGTGACGGTAATCTTTCCTGTATAAGGTTCTCCAACTTCTTCCAAACTGCAGTTTAGCATGCCTACAAAACCTGACGCCATAAGTGCTTTCTCTGCGTGAATGTAAGTGTTCCTATATAGGACTCTCGTACTTCTTCCAAACTACAGTTTAGTATGCCCTACAAACCACCACCCAAACGTTGTTTTCTCTGAGTGAATGTAAGCGTTCCCATATATGACTCTCACACTTCAACCAAAATAACTCTATTTCAACCAAAATAACTCTACATTCCACACCCAGAGAGTTGCTTTCTCTACGTGACTGTAAACTTTCCTATATATGACTCTCAAACTTCGTCCAAACTAGAGTTTTGCAAGCCTACAAAACACCACCCCATAGTTGCATTCGGTGCCGGAATGTAAGCGGTTCTACATGTGATTCTCTTGCTTCTTCCAAATTAAAGGTTAGTATGCCTAGGAACCACAACCACAACGTTGCTTTCACTGAGTTCCCATATATTATTCTAACACTTCATTGAAAATAGAGTTTAGCAGGCCTACGAAACACCCTCGAGAGTTGCTTTCTCTAAGTGACTGTAAGCTTCCCAGATATGGCTCTCGAACTTCCTCCAAACTATATTTTAGTAGGCATACAAACATCACCCCATAGTTGCTTTCTCTGCGTGAAGGTAAGCATTCCTATATACGATTCTCGTACTTCTTCCAAACTAGAGTTGACTATGCCTACAAATCACAATCCCATCGTTGATTTCTCTGAGTGAATGCACGCGGTCCCCAATATGACTCTCCCCCACTTCCAAACTGGAGTTTTGCAGGTGTACAAAACATCCCCCGAGAGTTGGTTTCTATGACTATACCCTTTCCTATATATTACTCCTTAACTTCTTCCAAACTAGAGATTAGCATGGCTACAAAAACGCCACCCCATAATTGCTTTCTCTACGTGAATGTAAGCGTTCCCATATATCATTCTCCTAGTTCTTCCAAACTAGAGTTTAGTATGCCTACAAACCACCACGCCGTCGTTGCTTTCTCTGAGGGAATGTAAGCCTTCCCATATATGACTCTCACTCTTAAACCAAAATAGAGTTTAGCAGGCCTACATTCCACACCCAGAGATTTGCTTTCTCTAAGTGACTCTAAGCTTTCTTATATGTGATTCTCAAACTTCGTCCAAACTAGAGTTTAGCATGCCTATAAGACACCACCCCATAGTTACTTTCAGTGCGTCAAAATGTATGTGTTCCTATATGTGATTCTCGTGCTTCTTCCAAACTGCAGTTTAGTAAGCCTACAAACAACCCCATCGTTGCTTTCTCTGAGGGAATGTAAGCGTTCTCATATATGATTCTCACACTTCAACTAAAACAGGGTTTTGCAGGCCTACAAACCACCCGCCAAGACTTGCTTTTTCAAAGTGGCTGTTACCTTTCCTATATAGGACTCTGGAACTTCTCCCAAGCTAGACTTTAACATGTCTACCTGACACTACTCCGTAGTTGCTCTCGCTGTGTGAATGTAAGTGTTCCTATATATGAGTCTTGTACTTCTTCCTAACTAGCATCTGGCATGCCAAACTAACACTCCCCCATAGTTGCTTTCTTTGAGTCAATGTAAACATTCCTATATATGTCTCTCGCACTTCTTCCAAACTAGAGTTGAATAAGTCTACAAACCAATCCCCGACAGCTGTTTTCTCTGAACGAATTTAAGCGTTCCTTATATATGACTATGGCACTTCCTCCAAACTAGAGTTTAGCAAGCCTACACTCCACCCCTGTTCGTTGCTTTCTCTAAGTTACTGTCAGCTTTCCTATACATGGCTCTCGAAATTTTCCAAACTAGAGTTAGCATGCCTACTATACACCTACACATAATTGCTTTGTCTGAGTGAATATAAGCCTTCCTATATATGACTTTCGCACTTTTTCCAAATTAGAGTGTAGCCAGCCTGGAGAGCACCCCTTATAGTTGCTTTCATTGAGTGAATGTTAACATTCCTATGTATGACTCTCGCAACTTTTCCAATCTAAGATTTTAGCAATGCTACAAATCCCCCGCCGAGAGTTCCTATACATAACTGTCCTCTTTTTCCAAGCTAGAGTTTAGGAAGCCTAGAAACCGTCCCCCCGTAGACGCTTTATGTGAACGTAAGCGTTCCTATATATGACTCTCGCCTTCCTCAAAACTAGAGCTTAGCAAGCCTACAAACCAACTCCCTATAATTGCTTTCTCTGAAAGAATGATATCGTTCCTATATAAGACTCTCGAACTTCTTCCAAACCAGAGTTTAACAAGCCAAAAAAGCACCCCCGATAGATGCTTCCTCTAACTCAAAGCTAATATTCCCATATATGATTCAGCTTCTTCATCCAAACTAGAGTAAGGAAGGCCTACAAATCACACACCAATAGTTGCTTTCTATAAGTAAATGTAAGCATCCCTATATATGACTATAGTAATTCTTCCAAACTGGAGTTTAGCAAGCCTACAGACCCCAGGACTCCACTCCATAGTACCCTGGGCATTGGCGCCTGCCTGTCATGCAGGACATAGGGGCGGACACTCATCTCAGACACGGCATTGGTGGATTGTAGGCTTTTTTAAGTTTTTGAATTGCAAAAGTCTGAGAATTGGAATTCGGTTTAGGGTAAGGTTAGGTGTTAGGGACTAGGATTAGGTTTAGGGGTTAGGGTTTTAGGTTAGAATTAGGGTTAGGATTACTGTTAGGGTTAGAGATTAGGATTATGTTTAGTGGTTGGGTTTAGGTTTAGGATGAGAGGCAAGAGTAAGGGTCAGGGATTAGGGTTACTATTAGGAGTTAGATTCAGGGCTTACGAAGGGTTTGGTTTAGTGATAGGGTTCGGGCTTACGTTTAACGGTGTGTGTTAGGGCACGGGTCCTGTCTAACGTACGGGGCACTGTGGGTGTGGAGCAAGGCTGCGTCCCCACTTCATCGTACCCTGGGCGTTGGGCATCAACTGTTAGGCAGGACAAAGGCAGAGGCTCATCACACGCATGGTTAGGATTAAGGTTTAAGGTTAGGGTCAGGGTTGAGGGTTAGGGTGAGGGTTAACAGAGTCAGGGTAAGGGGGTTAGGGATAGGGTTAGTGTTAAGGGTTACGGGTAGGTTTAGGGTTCAGGGTTAGAGTTAGCATTAGGGCTTAAGGTTAGGATTAGGCGGTAGGTTAGATTTAGGGTTAGATCTAGGCGTTAGGGTAAGGGCTAGCGTTAGGGTTAAGAGACAGGGTACGTTGAATGCTTAGGATTAGGATTAGGGTTTGGGGTTAAAGTAAGTGTTAGGGGTTAGGTTTAAGGATCCAAGGTTAGGGTTATTTTTAGCTGTAGTGTTAGGGTTAGGGATAACGGATACCATTAGCATTAAGGGTCTTCCTTACTGTAGGGTTAAGGGTTAGGCTTAGAGTTAAAGGTTAAGGTTAGGGTCAGTGTTAAGATGTAGGGTAAGGGTTAACGGTTAGGGTAAAGGTTAAGCGTTAGGGTTAGGGATTAGTGATTAAGGTTTTTGGTTAGTGTTAGGGTTAGCGGTTAGGAGTTAGTGTTTTATGAAGGGGTATGGTTAGAATTAGGATTGGGGTTAGAGTTAGGGTGAGGTACAGGGGTTAGGTTTAGGGGTTAGTTTTAGGGTAAAAGGATAGGATTAGGGCTACGGGTTGGGATTAGGTTTAGGGTTAAAGTTTACTGCTAGGGTTAGGGATAGGGTTCAGGGTTAGCTTTAGGGGTTCTGGTTAGGGTTAGGTGTTAGGTTAGTGTCAGGGTTAGGTCTAGTCGTGAGAGTAAGGTTTAGGGTTAGCTTTAAGAGCTAGGGTTAGGTTTAATGGTTAGGATTAGGATTAGGGTTAAGGGTTAGGGTAAGGCTTAGGGGTTAGTGTGAAGGGTTAGGGTCAAGGGTTAGGGTTTATGTTAGGCATAGCGTTGGGGTTAGAAGTAAGGGTTACTGTCAGTGTTAGGGTTGTAGGTAGGGTTACGGTTAGGGTTAGCGGTTTAGAATTAGGGTTAGGGATTAGGTGTCACAGTGATGACTAGGAGATAGGGTTAGAATTATGGGATAGCGGTTGTTCTCAGGAAATGGGTTATGCATTAACGTTAGGATAAGAGGTTAAAGTTAGGCGCACGGTGAGGGTTACGTGTTAAGGGGAGAAATAGGAACAGGGTTGGGTGTTATGTTCAGGGTTAGGGTTATCTGTTAAAGGTATTGTTTATGCTTAGCGCACGGGCCCTGTCTGCAGTAGGCGGGCGGGGGGAGTTTAGGGGGCTGGGATTGTACCCGGGAACCCACTCTATCATACTCTGGGTATGGGCCCGTGGGTTTCATGCAGGACACAGTGGTAGAGCCTCCTTTCACGCATGGCATGGGAGGATTGCAGGCTTTCTAAACTCTAAGAAAGCAAGAAGTCTGAGAATTAGATTTAGGGTTAGGATTCTGGTTAGGGTTAAGGATGAAGTTTAGTGTTAGGGTGAGGGCTTAGGGTTAGGGATTAGGGTTAGGGTTAAAGGTTACTCTTAGGTTTAACGGTTACACTTTGGTTTCGGGTTGAGGTTTACGGTTAGGGTTAAGATGAGGGGTTAGGGTTTGGTACAGGGTTAG
Organism: Eulemur rufifrons; assembly: GCF_041146395.1. Classification (NCBI taxonomy): domain Eukaryota; kingdom Metazoa; phylum Chordata; class Mammalia; order Primates; family Lemuridae; genus Eulemur; species Eulemur rufifrons. The sequence continues at coordinate 56,121,153 of NC_090987.1, forward strand.
GGTTAAGTGTTAGGTTTAGAGTTGAAGATTAGGATTAGGGTTAGGATTAAAGGTTAGCGTGAGAGTTAACGCTTAGGGTTAAGGTTAAGAGTTAGGGTTTAGGGTTAGGGTTAGGGTTCGGGTTAGTTTTAGGGTTAGAGTTATGTGCTATGGTTTGTGTTAGAGGTTAGGGTTAGGTTTACTGGTCACGGTTAGGGTTACGTTCAGGGTTTAGCATTAGGGTTAGGGTTAGGGTTAAGGGATAGGATTAGGGTTAAGTGTTGTGCTTAGGGTTAGGGTTTAGTGGTAGGGTTAGCATTAAGGATTAGGGTTAGGGTCAGGGTTAAATGCTTGGGTGCGGGTAATGGTTAGGGTCAGGGTTAAGGTTCACGGATAGGGTTAGTGTTAAGGGTTACGGGTAGGTTTAGGGTTCAGGGTTAGTGTTAGCATTAGGGCTTAAGGTTAGGATTAGGCGGTAGGTTAGATTTAGGGTTAGATCTAGGCGTTAGGGTAAGGGCTAGCGTTAGGGTTAAGAGATAGGGTTAGGTTTAATGCTTAGGATTAGGGTTAGGGTTTGGGGTTAAAGTAAGTGTTAGGGGTTAGGTTTAAGGATCCAAGGTTAGGGTTATTTTTAGCTGTAGTGTTAGGGTTAGGGATAAGGGATCCCATTAGCATTAAGGGTCTTCCTTACTGTAGGGTTAAGGGTTAGGCTTAGAGTTAAAGGTTAAGGTTAGGGTCAGTGTTAAGATTTAGGGTGAGGGTTAACAGTTAGGGAAAGGTTAAGCATTATGGTTAGGGATTAGTAATTAGGGTTTTTGCTTAGTGTTAGGGTTAGCGGTTAGGAGTTAGTGTTTTATGAAGGGGTATGGTTAGAATTAGGATTGGGGTTAGAGTTAGGGTGAGGTATAGAAGTTAGGTTTAGGGGTTAGTTTTAGGGTAAAAGGATAGGATTAGGGTTACGGGTTGGGCTTAGGTTTAGGGTTAAAGTTTACTGCTAGGGTTAGGGATAGGGTTCAGGGTTAGCTTTAGGGGTTCTGGTTAGTGTTAGGTGTTAGGTTAGTGTCAGGGTTAGGTCTAGTCTTCAGGGTAAGGTTTAGGGTTAGCTTTAAGAGCTAGGGTTAGGTTTAATGGTTAGGATTAGGATTAGCGTTAAGGGTTAGGGTAAGGCTTAGAGGTTAGGGTGAAGGGTTAGGGTCAAGGGTTAGGGTTTTTGTTAGGCATAGCGTTGGGGTTAGAAGTAAGGGTTACTGTCAGTGTTAGGGTTGTAGGTAGGGTTACGGTTAGGGTTAGCGGTTTAGAATTAGGGTTAGGGATTAGGTGTCACAGTGATGACTAGGAGATAGGGTTAGAATTATGGGATAGGGGTTGTTCTCAGGAAATGGGTTATGCATTAACGTTAGGATAAGAGGTTAAAGTTAGGCGCACGGTGAGGTTTACGTGTTAAGGGGAGAAATAGGAACAGGGTTGGGTGTTATGTTCAGGGTTAGGGTTATCTGTTAAAGGTATTGTTTATGCTTAGCGCACGAGCCCTGTCTGCCTTAGGCGGGCGGGGGGAGTTTAGGGGGCTGGGATTGTACCCGGGAACCCACTCTATCATACTCTGGGTATGGGCCCGTGGGTTTCATGCAGGACACAGTGGTAGAGCCTCCTTTCACGCATGGCATGGGAGGATTGCAGGCTTTCTAAACTCTAAGAAAGCAAAAAGTCTGAGAATTAGATTTAGGGTTAAGATTCTGGGTAGGGTTAAGGATGAAGTTTAGTGTTAGGGTGAGGGCTTAGGGTTAGGGAATAGGGTTAGGGTTAAAGGTTACTCTTAGGTTTAACGGTTACACTTTGGTTTAGGGTTGAGGTTTACGGTTAGGGTTAAGATGAGGGGTTAGGGTTTGGTACAGGGTTAGGGTTAAGTGTTAGGTTTAGGGTTGAAGATTAGGATTAGGGTTAGGATTAAAGGTTAGCGTGAGAGTTAACGCTTAGGGTTAAGGTTAAGAGTTAGGGTTTAGGGTTAAGGTTAGGGTTAGTTTTAGGGCTAGAGTTATGTGCTATGGTTTGTGTTAGAGGTTAGGGTTAGGTTTACTGGTCACGGTTAGGGTTAAGTTTAGGGATTAGCATTAGGTTTAGGGTTAGGGTTAGGGATAAGGGAGAGGATTAGGGTTAAGTGTTGGGCTTAGGGTTAGGGTTTAGTGTTAGGGTTAGCATTAAGTATTAGGGTTAGGGTCAGGGTTAAATGCTTGGTTGCGGGTAATGGTTAGGTTCAGGGTTAAGGTTCACGGATAGGGTTAGTGTTAAGGGTTACGGGTAGGTTTAGGGTTCAGGGTTAGTGTTAGCATTAGGGCTTAAGGTTAGGATTAGGCGGTAGGTTAGATTTAGGGTTAGATCTAGGCGTTAGGGTAAAGGCTAGCGTTAGGGTTAAGAGATAGAGTTAGGTTTAATGCTTAGGATTAGGGTTAGGGTTTGGGGTTAAAGTAAGTGTTAGGGGTTAGGTTTAAGGATCCAAGGTTAGGGTTATTTTTAGCTGTAGTGTTAGGGTTAGGGATAAGGGATCCCATTAGCATTAAGGGTCTTCCTTACTGTAGGGTTAAGGGTTAGGCTTAGAGTTAAAGGTTAAGGTTAGGGTCAGTGTTAAGATTTAGGGTGAGGGTTAACAGTTAGGGTAAAGCTTAAGCGTTAGGGTTAGGGATTAGTGATTAGGGTTTTTGGTTATTGTTAGGGTTAGCGGTTAGGAGTTAGTGTTTTATGAAGGGGTATGGTTAGAATTAGGATTGGGGTTAGAATTAGGGTGAGGTATAGGGGTTAGGTTTAGGGGTTAGTTTTAGGGTAAAAGGATAGGATTAGGGTTACGGGTTGGGCTTAGGTTTAGGGTTAAAGTTTACTGCTGAGGTTAGGGATAGGGTTCAGGGTTAACTTTAGGGGTTCTGGTTAGGGTTAAACGCGGAACACCTGCAAATAATTTTCAACGTAGTGGTTAATTGAAAAGCTCTGCGGCATACTTCTTGGAACAAGCCAGTTACCTGTTCCCACTCAAAGAGGAGTATATAGAACCATGGTGGATTTCCAGCTCATGAAGTAAAGGATTATTAAAGGAACGGGATGACCCTGGGGATCATCGTTAATTCTCTGAAACAGAATCCGCCCTTTTCACATGCCAAACACATGCCCACTTCTCCTCTTTGGGGATAATAAAAACTAACCAGCGAACTGACAGAGGGCCTCACCCCCCCATCCACATAGACCACACACACAAAAAAAAACCGTACCCTCCAGCTACTAATTATAATGCTAACTTGCAAAATTTCCCTGCATTTTAAAACAATGGAAAAATGGTGGTGGGATGATACTTAGAAGAATGGCTTCTTGTCAGTCTCCACTAACAAAAATAGGCAACACCAAGTCAGCTACTCCTCAGCATAGTTATGTCTGTCGCAGCCTTCTTGGGTTTCAGGAGGCACAAACAAACGTTATCAAAATTATGGTGAAACGCTCAAGACCTGCAAATAATTTTCAACGTACTGGTTAATTGAAAAGCTCTGCGGCATACTTCTTGGAACAAGCCAGTTACCTGTTCCCACGTAAAGAGGAGTATATAGAACCATGGTGGATTTCCAGCTGATGAAGTAAAGGATTATTAAAGGAACGGGATGACCATGGGGATCATCGTTAATTCTCTGAAACAGAATCCGCCCTTTTCACCTGCCAAACACATGCCCACTTCTCCTCTCTGGGGATAATAAATCTAACCAGCGAACTGACAGAGGGCCTGACCCCCCCATCCACATCGACCACACACAAAAAAAAAAACCATACCCTCCAGCTACTAATTTTAATGCTAACTTGCAAAATTTCCGTGCATTTAAAAACAATGGAAAATTGGTGGTGGGATCATACTTAGAAGAATGACTTCTTGTCTGTCTCCACTAACAAAAATAGGCAACACCAAGTCAGCTACTCCTCAGCATAGTTATGTCCGTCGCAGCCTTCTTGGGTTTCAGGAGGCACATACAAACGTTATCAAAATTATGGTGAAACGCTGAAAACCTGCAAAGGATTTTCAACGTACTGGTTAATTTGAAAACTCTCCCGCATACTTCTTGGACCAAGCCAGGTACCTGTGCCCACGCATAGAGGAGTATATAGAAACATGGTGGAATCCCAGTTGATGAACCAAAGGATTCTTAAAGGAACGGGATTACCATGCGGATCCTGTTTAATTCTCTGAAATAGATCCGCAGTTTTCACCTGCCATACTAATACACACTTCTCCTCTCTGGGGATAATAAAAACAAACCAGCGAACTGACAGAGGGCCTGACGAACACATCCACACCGACCCCACAGGAAAAAAAAAAAAAAAACACTGTAGCCTCCAGCTACTAATTATAATGCTAACTTGCAAAATTTTCCCGCATTTTTAAACAATGGAAAAATGATGGTGAGATGATACTTAGAAGAATGGATTCTTGTCAGTCTCCACTAACAAAAATAGGCAAAACCAAGTCAGCTATGCCTCAGCATACTTATGTCCGTCACAGCCTTCTTGGGTTTCAGGAGGCACAAACAAACGTTATCACAATTATGGTGAAACGCTGAACACCTGCAAATAATTTTCAACGTAGTGGTTAATTGAAAAGCTCTGCAGCATACATCTTGGAACAAGCCAGTTACCTGTTCCCACGCAAAGAGGAGTATATAGAACCATGGTGGATTTCCATCTGATGAAGTAAAGGATTATTAAAGGAACGGGATGACCATGGGGATCATCGTTAATTCTCTGAAACAGAATCCGCCCTTTTCACCTGCCAAACACATACCCGCTTCTCCTCTCTGGGGATAATAAAAACTAACCAGCGAACTGACAGAGGGCCTGACCCCCCCATCCACATCGACCACACACAAAAAAAAAAAACCGTACGCTCCAGCTACTAATTATAATGCTAACTTGCAAAATTTCCCTGTATTTTAAAACAATGGAAAAATGGTGATGGGATGATACTTATCAGAATGGCTTCTTGTCAGTCTCCACTATCAAAAATAGGCAACACCAATTGAGCTACTCCTCAGCATAGTTATGTCTGTCGCAGCCTTCTTGGGTTTCAAGAAGCACAAACAAACGTTATCACAATTATGGTGAAACGCTGAACACCTGCAAATAATTTTGAACGTAGTGGTTAATTGAAAAGCTCTGCGGCATACTTCTTGGAACAAGCCAGTTACCTGTTCCCACGCAAAGAGGAGTATATAGAACCATGGTGGATTTCCAGCTGATGAAGTAAAGGATTATTAAAGGAACGGGATGACCATGGGGATCATCGTTAATTCTCTGAAACAGAATCCGCCCTTTTCACCTGCCAAACACATGACCACTTCTCCTCTCTGGGGATAATAAAAACTAACCAGCGAACTGACAGAGGGCCTGACCCCCCCATCCACATCGACCACACACACAAAAAAAACCGTACTCTCCAGCTACTAATTATAATGCTAACTTGCAAAATTTCCCTGCATTTTAAAACAATGGAAAAATGGTGGTGGGATGATACTTAGAAGAATGGCTTCTTGTCTGTCTCCACTAACAAAAATAGGCAACACCAAGTCAGCTACTCCTCAGCATAGTTATGTCCGTCGCACCCTTCTTGGGTTTCAGGAGGCACATACAAACGTTATCAAAATGATGGTGAAACGCTGAAATCCCGCAAATAATTTTCAACGTACTGGTTAATTTGAAAACTCTCCAGCATACTTCTTGGAACAAGCCAGGTACCTGTGCCGACGCATAGAGGAGTATATAGAAACATGGTGGAATCTCAGCTGATGAAGCAAAGGATTCTTAATGGAATGAGATGACCATGCGGATCCTGTTTAATTCTCTGAAACAGAATCCGCACTTTTCACCTGCCAAACACATGCCCACTACTCTTCTCTGGGGATAATAAAAACAAACCAGCGATCTGACAGAGGGCCTGAACACCCATCCTGACCGACGCCACAAAAAAAAAAAGTGCCCTCCAGCTACTAATTATAATGCCAATTTGCAAAATTTCCCTGCATTTTTAAACAATGGAGAAATGATGGTGGGATGATACTTAGAAGAATGGCTTCTTGTCAGTCTCCACTGACAAAAATAGGCAACACCAAGTCAGCTACGCCTCAGCATAGTTATGTCCGTAGCAGCCATATTTGGTTTCAGAAGGCACATACACACGTTATCACAATTATGGTGAAACGCTGAAAACCTGCAAAGGATTTTCAACATACTGGTTAATTGAAAAGCTCTGAGGCATACTTCTTGGAACAAGCCAGTTACCTGTTCCCACGCAAAGAGGAGTATATAGAACCATGGTGGATTTCCAGCTAATGAAGTAAAGGATTATTAAAGGAACGGGATGACCATGGGGATCATCGTTAATTCTCTGAAACAGAATCCGCACTTTTCACCTGCCAAACACATGCCCCGTACTCTTCTCTGGGGATAATAAAAACAAACCAGTGATCTGACAGAGGGCCTGAACACCCATCCTGACCGACCCCACAAAAAAAAAAGTACCCTCCAGCTACTAATTATAATGCCAATTTGCAAAATTTCCCTGCATTTTTAATCAATGGAGAAATGATGGTGGTATGATACTTAGAAGTATGGCTTCTTGTCAGTCTCCACTAACAAAAATAGGCAACACCAAGTCAGCTACTCCTCAGCATAGTTATGTCCGTCGCAGCCTTCTTGTGTTTCAGGAGGCACAAACAAACGTTATCACAATTATGGTGAAACGCTGAACACCTGCAAATAATTTTCAACCTACTGCTTAATTGAAAAGCTCTGCGGCATACTTCTTGGAACAAGCCAGTTACCTGTTCCCACGCAAAGAGCAGTATATAGAACCATGGTGGATTTCCATCTGATGAAGTAAAGGATTATTAAAAGAACGGGATGAGCATGGGGATCATCGTTAATTCTCTGAAAAAGAATCCGCCCTTTTCACCTGCCAAACACATGCCCACTTCACCTCTGTGGGGATAATAAAAAGTAAACAGCAAACTGACAGAGGGCCTGACCCCCCCATCCACATCGACCACACACAAAAAAAAACCGTACCCTCCAGCTACTAATTATAATGCTAACTTGCAAAATTTTCCTGCATTTTAAAACAATGGAAAAATGGTGGTGGGATGATACTTAGAAGAATGGCTTCTTGTCTGCCTCCACTAACAAAATAGGCAACACCAAGTCAGCTACTCCTCAGCATAGTTATGTCCGTCGCAGCCTTCTTGGGTTTCAGGAAGCACATACAAACGTTATCAAAATTATGGTGAAACGCTGAAAACCTGCAAATAATTTTCAACGTACTGGTTAATTTGAAAACTCTCCAGCATACTTCTTGGAACAAGCCAGGTACCTGTGCCCACGCATAGAGGACTATATAGCAACATGGTGGAATCCCAGCTGATGAAGCAAAGGATTCTTAAAGGAATGAGATGACCATGCGGATCCTGTTTAATTCTCTGAAACAGAATTCGCACTTTTCACCTGCCAAACATATGCCCACTACTCTTCTCTGGGGATAATAAAAACAAAGCAGCGATCTAACAGAGGGCCTGAACACCCATCCTGACCGACCCCACAAAAAAAAAAAAAGTACCCTCCAGCTACTAATTATAATGCCAATTTGCAAAATTTCCCTGCATTTTTAAACAATGGAGAAATGATGGTGGGATGTTACTTAGAAGAATGGCTTCTTGTCAGTCTCCACTGACAAAAATAGGCAACACCAAGTCAGCTACGCCTCGGCATAGTTATGTCCGTAGCAGCCATATTTGGTTTCAGTAGGCACATACACACGTTATCACAATTATGGTGAAACGCTGAAAACCTGCAAAGGATTTTCAAGATACTGGTTAATTGAAAAGCTCTGAGGCATACTTCTTGGAACAAGCCAGTTTCCTGTGCCCACGCATAGAGAAGTATATAGAACCATGGTGGATTCCCAGCTCATGAAGCAAAAGATTCTTAAAGGAACGGGATTACCATGCGGATCCTGTTTAATTTTCTGAAAGAGATCCCCAGTTTTCACCTGCCATACTAATACCGACTTCTCCTCTCTGGGGATAATAAAAACAAACCAGCGAAATGACAGAGGGCTGACCAACATATCCACACCGACCCCACAGGAAAAAAAAAAAAAAAAACACCGTAGCCTCCAGCTACTAATTATAATGCTAACTTGCAAAATTTTCCTGCATTTTTAAACAATGGAAAAATGATGGTCTGATGATACTTAGAAGAATGGATTCTTGTCAGTCTCCACTAACAAAAATAGGCAAAACCAAGTCAGCTACGCCTCAGCATAGTTATGTCCGTCGCAGCCTTCTTGCGTTTCAGGAGGCACAAACAAACGTTATCACAATTATGGTGAAACGCAGAACACCTGCAAATAATTTTCAACGTAGTGGTTAATTGAAAAGCTCTGCGGCATAATTCTTGGAACAAGCCAGTTACCTGTTCCCACGCAAAGAGGAGTATATAGAACCATGGTGGATTTCCAGCTGATGAAGTAAAGGATTATTAAGGAACGGGATGACCATGGGGATCATCGTTAATTCTCTGAAACAGAATCCGCCCTTTTCACCTGCCAAACACATGCCCACTTCTCCTCTCTGGGGATAATAAAAACTAACCAGCGAACTGACAGAGGGCCTGACCCCCCCATCCACATCGACCACACAAAAAAAAAAAACCGTACCCTCCAGCTACTAATTATAATGCTAACTTGCAAAATTTCCCTGCATTTTAAAACAATGGAAAAATGGTGGTGGGATGATACTTAGAAGAATGGCTTCTTGTAAGTCTCCACTAACAAAAATAGGCAACACCAAGTCAGCTACTCCTCAGCATAGTTATGTCCGTCGCAGCCTTCTTGGGTTTCAGGAGGCACAAACAAACGTTATCACAATTATGGTGAAACGCTGAACACCTGCAAATAATTTTCAACGTAGTGGTTAATTGAAAAGCTCTGCGGCATACTTCTTGGAACAAGCCAGTTACCTGTTCCCACGCAAAGAGGAGTATATAGAACCATGGTGGATTTCCAGCTGATGAAGTAAAGGATTATTAAAGGAACGGGATGACCATGGGGATCATCGTTAATTCTCTGAAACAGAATCCGCCCTTTTCACCTGCCAAACACATGCCCACTTCTCCTCTCTGGGGATAATAAAAACTAACCAGCGAACTGACAGAGGGCCTGACCCCCCCCATCCACATCGACCACAAACAAAAAAAAACCGTACCCTCCAGCTACTAAATATAATGCTATCTTGCAAAATTTCCCTGCATTTTAAAACAATGGAAAAATGGTAGTGGGATGATACTTAGAAGAATGGCTTCTTGTCTGTCTCCACTAACAAAAATAGGCAACACCAAGTCAGCTACTCCTCAGCATAGTTATGTCTGTCGCAGCCTTCTTCGGTTTCAGGAGGCACATACAAACGTTATCAAAATTATGGTGAAACGCTGAAAACCTGCAAATAACTTTCAACGTACTGGTTAATTTGAAAACTCTCCAGCATACTTCTTGGAACAAGCCAGGTACCTGTGTCCATGCATAGAGGAGTATATAGAAACATGGTGGAATCCCAGCTGATGAAGCAAAGGATTCTTAAAGGAATGAGATGACCATGCGGATCCTGTTTAATTCTCTGAAACAGAATCCGCACTTTTCACCTGCCAAACACATGCCCACTACTCTTCTCTGGGGATAATAAAAACAAACCAGCGATCTGGCAGAGGGCCTGAACACCCATCCTGGCCGACCCCACAAAAAAAAAGGTACCCTCCAGCTACTAATTATAATGCCAATTTGAAAAATTTCCCTGCATTTGTAAACAATGGAGAAATGAGGGTGGGATGATACTTAGAAGAATGGCTTCTTGTCAGTCTCCACTGACAAAAATAGGCAACACCAAGTCAGCTACTTCTCAGCATAGTTATGTCCGTAGCATCCATATTTGGTTTCAGTAGGCACATACACACGTTATCACAATTATGGTGAAACGCTGAAAACCTGCAAAGGATTTTCAACATACTGGTTAACTGAAAAGCTCTGAGGCATACTTCTTGGAACAAGCCAGTTTCCTGTGCCCATGCATAGAGAAGTATATAGAACCATGGTGGATTCCCAGCTCATGAAGCAAAGGATTCTTAAAGGAACGGGATTACCATGCGGATCCTGTTTAATTCTCTGAAACAGATACGCAGTTTTTACCTACCATAATAATACCTACTTCTCCTGTCTGGGGAAAATAAAAACAAACCAGCGAACTGACAGAGGTCCTGACCAACACATCCACACCGACCCCACAGGAAAAAAAAAAAAACCAAACACCATAGCCTCCAGCTACTAAGTATAATGCTCACTTGCAAAATTTTCCTGCATTTTTAAACAATGGAAAAATGATGGTGAGATGATACTTAGAAGAATGGCTTCTTGTCAGTATCCACTAACAAAAGTAGGAAAAACCAAGTCAGCTACGCCTCAGCATAGTTATGTCCGTCGCAGCCTTCTTGGGTTTCAGGAGGCACCAAGAAAAGTTATCACAATTATGGTGAAACGCTGAACACCTGCAAATAATTTTCAACGTAGTGGTTAATTGAAAAGCTCTGCGGCATACTTCTTGGAACAAGCCAGTTACCTGTTCCCACGCATAGAGAAGTATATAGAACCATGGTGGATTCCCAGCTCATGAAGCAAAGGATTCTTAAAGGAACGGGATTACCATGCGGATCCTGTTTAATTCTCTGAAACAGAATCCGCCCTTTTCACCTGCCAAACACATGCCCACTTCTCCTCTCTGGGGATAATAAAAACTAACCAGCGATCTGACAGAAGGCCTGAACACCGATCCTGACCGACCCCACAAAAAAAAAAAGTACCCTCGAGCTACTAATTATAATGCAAATTTGCAAAATTTCCCTGCATTTTTAAACAATGGAGAAATGATGGTGGGATGATACTTAGAAGAATGGCTTCTTGTCAGTCTCCACTGACAAAAATAGGCAACAACAAGTGAGCTACGCCTCAGCATAGTTATGTCCGTAGCAGCCATATTTGGTTTCAGTAGGCACATACACACGTTATCACAATTATGGTGAAACGCTGAAAACCTGCAAAGGATTTTCAACATACTGGTTAATGGAAAAGCTCTGAGGCATACTTCTTGGAACAAGCCAGTTTCCTGTGCCCACGCATAGAGAAGTATATAGAACCATGGTGGATTCCCAGCTCATGAAACAAAGGATTCTTAAGGGAACGGGATTACCATGCGGATCCTGTTTAATTCTCTGAAACAGATCCGCAGTTTTCACCTGCCATACTAATACCCACTTCTCCTCTCTGGGGATAAGAAAAAGAAACCAGTGAACTAACAGAGGGCCTGACCAACACATCCACACCGACCCCACAGGAAAAAAAAAACAAAAAAACACCGTAGCCTCCAGCTACTAATTATAATGCTAACTTGCAAAATTTTCCTGCATTTTTAAACAATGGAAAAATGATGGTGAGATGATACTTAGAAGAATGGATTCTTGTCAGTCTCCACTAACAAAAATAGGCAACACCAAGTCAGCTACGCCTCAGCATCCTTATGTTCGTGGCAGCCATCTTGGGTTTCAGGAGGCACAAACAAACGTTATCACAATTATGGTGAAACGCTGAACACCTGCAAATAATTTTCAACGTAGTGGTTAATTGAAAAGCTCTGCGGCATACTTCTTTGAACAAGCCAGTTACCTGTTCCCACGCAAAGAGGAGTATATAGAACCATGCTGAATTTCCAGCTGATGAAGTAAAGGATTATTAAAGGAACGGGATGACCATGGGGATCATCGTTAATTCTCTGAAACAGAATCCGCCCTTTGAACCTGCCAAACACATGCCCACTTCTCCTCTCTGGGGATAATAAAAACTAACCAGCCAACTGACAGATCGCCTGACCCCCCCATCCACATCGACCACACACAAAAAAAAAAAAACCGTACCCTCCAGCTACTAATTATAATGCTAACTTGCAAAATTTCCCTGCATTTTAAAACAATGTAAAAATGGTGGTGGGATGATACTTAGAAGAATGGCTTCTTGTCTGTCTCCACTAACAAAAATAGGCAACACCAGTCAGCTACTCCTCAGCATAGTTATGTCCATCGCAGCCTTCTTGGGTTTCAGGAGGCACATACAAACGTTATCAAAATTATGGTGAAACGCTGAAAACCTGCAAAGGATTTTCAACATACTGGTTAATTGAAAAGCTCTGAGGCATTCTTCCTGGAACAAGCCAGTTTCCTGTGCCCACGCATAGAGAAGTATATAGAACCATGGTGGATTCCCAGCTCATGAAGGAAAGGATTCTTAAAGGAACGGGATTACCATGCGGATCCTGTTTAATTCTCTGAAACAGATCCGCAGTTTTCACTTGCCATACTAATACCCACTTCTCCTCTCTGGGGATAATAAAAACAAACCAGCGATCTGACAGAGGGCCTGAACACCCATCCTGACCGACCCTACAAAAAAACGTACCCTCTAGCTACTAATTATAATGCCAATTTGCAAAATTTCCCTGCATTTTAAAACAGTGGAGAAATGATGGTGGGATGATACTTAGAAGAATGGCTTCTTGTCAGTCTCCACTGACAAAAATAGGCAACACCAAGTCAGCTACGCCTCGGCACAGTTATGTCCGTAGCAGCCATATTTGGTTTCAGTAGGCACATACACACGTTATCACAATTTTGGTGAAACACTGAAAACCTGCAAAGGATTTTCAACATACTGGTTAATTGAAAAGCTCTGAGGCATACTTCTTGGAACAAGCCAGTTTCCTGTGCCCACTCATAGAGAAGTATATAGAACCATGGTGGATTGCCAGCTCATGAAGCAAAGGATTCTGAAAGCAAGGAGATGACCATGCGGATCCTGTTTAATTCTCTGAAACAGAATCCGCACTTTTCACCTGCCAAACACATGCCGACTTCTCCTCTGTGGGGATAATAAAAACAAACCAGTGAATTGACAGATGGCCTGACCAACCCATCCACACTGACCCCACGAAAAAAAAAAAAAGTACCCTCCAGCTACTAATTATAATGATAACTTGCAAAATTACCCTGCATTTTTGAACAATGGAAAAATGATGGTGGGATGATACTTAGAAGAATGGCTTCTTGTCAGTCTCCACTAACAAAAATAGGCAACACCAAGTCAGCTACGCCTCAGCATACTTATGTCTGTGGCAGCCATATTGGGTTTCAGGAGACACATACAAACGTTATAAGAATTATGGTGAAACGCTGAAAACCTGCAAATAATTTTCAACGTACTGCTTAATTGAAAAGCTCTGCGGCATACTTCTTGGAACAAGCTAGTTACCTGTGCCCACACATAGAGGAGTATATAGAACCATGGTGGATTCCCAGCTGATGAAGCAAAAGTTTTCTGAAGGAACGGGATGAGCATGCGGATCCTGTATCATTCTCTGAAACAGAATTTGAACTTTTCAATTGCCAAACACATACCCACTTCTCCTCTCTGGGGATAATAAAAACTAACCAGCGAACTGACAGAGGGCCTGACCCCCCCATCCACATCGAGCACACACCAAAAAAAACCGTACCCTCCAGCTACTAATTATAATGTTAACTTGCAAAATTTCCCTGCCTTTTAAAACAATGGAAAAATGGTGGTTGGATGATACTTAGAAGAATGGCTTCTTGTCTGTCTCCACTAACTGAAATAGGCAACACCAAGTCAGCTACTCCTCAGCATAGTTATGTCCGTCGCAGCCTTCTTGCGTTTCAGGAGGCACATACAAACGTTATCAAAATTATGGTGAAACGCTGAAAACCTGCAAATAATTTTCAACGTACTGGTTAATTTGGACACTCTCCAGCATGCTTCTTGGAACAAGCCAGGTACCTGTGCCCACGCATAGAGGAGTATATGGAAACATGGTGGAATCCCAGCTGATGAAGCAAAGGATTCTTAAAGGAATGAGATGACCATGCGGATCCTGTTTAATTCTCTGAAACAGATCCGCAGTTTTCACCTGCCATACTAATACCCACTTCTCCTCTCTGGGGACAATAAAAACAAACCAGCGAACTGACAGAGGGCCTGACCAACACATCCACACCGACCCCACAGAAAAAAAAAAAAAAAACACCGTAGCCTCCAGCTACTAATTATAATGCTAACTTGCAAAATTTTCCTGCATTTTTAAACAATGGAAAAATGATGGTGAGATGATACTTAGAAGAATGGATTCTTGCCAGTCTCCACTAACAAAAATAGGCAAAACCAAGTCAGCTACGCCTCGGCATAGTTATGTCCGTGGCAGCCTTCTTGGGTTTCAGGAGGCACAAACAAACATTATCACAATTATGGTGAAACGCTGAACACCTGCAAATAATTTTCAAAGTAGTGGTTAATTGAAAAGCTCTGTGGCATACTTCTTGGAACAAGCCAGTTACCTGTTCCCACGCAAAGAGGAGTATATAGAACCATGGTGGATTTCCAGCTGATGAAGTAAAGGATTATTAACGTCACAGGATGACCATGGAGATCATCGTTAATTCTCTGAAACAGAATCCGCCCTTTTCACCTGCCAAAAACATGCCCACTTGTCCTCTCTGGGGATAATAAAAACTAACCAGCGAACTGACAGAGGGCCTGACCCCCCCATCCAAATCGACCACACACAAAAAAAAACCGTACCCTCCAGCTACTAATTATAATGCTAACTTGCAAAATTTCCCTGCATTTTAAAACAATGGAAAATTGGTGGTGGGATAATACTTAGAAGAATGGCTTCTTGTCTGTCTCCACTAACAAAAATAGGCAACACCAAGTCAGCTACTCCTCAGCATAGTTATGTCCGTCTCAGCCTTCTTGGGTTTCAGGAGGCACATACAAACGTTATCAAAATTATGGTGAAACGCTGAAAACCTGCAAATAATTTTCAACGTACTGGTTAATTTGAAAACTCTCCAGTATACTTCTTGGAACAATCCAGGTACCTGTGCCCACGCATAGAGGAGTATATAGAAACATGGTGGAATCCCAGCTGATGAAGCAAAGGATTCTTAAAGGAATGAGATGACCATGCGGATCCTGTTTAATTCTCTGAAACAGAATCCGCACTTTTCACCTGCCAAACACATGCCCACTACTCTTCTCTGGGGATAATAAAAACTAACCAGCGAACTGACAGAGGGCCTGACCCCCGCATCCACATCGACCACAAACAAAAAAAAAAAACCGTACCCTCCAGCTGCTAATTATAATGCTAACTTGCAAAATTTCCCTGCATTTTAAAACAATGGGAAAATGGTGGTGGGATGATACTTAGAAGAATGGCTTCTTGTCAGTCTCCACTAACAAAAATAGGCAACACCAAGTCAGCTACTCCTCAGCATAGTTATGTCCGTCGCAGCCTTCTTGGGTTTCAGGAGGCACAAACAAACGTTATCACAATTATGGTGAAACGCTGAACATCTCCAAATAATTTACAACGTAGTGGTTAATTGAAAAGCTCTGCGGCATACTTCTTGGAACAAGCCAGTTACCTGTTCCCACGCAAGGAGTATAGAGAACCATGGTGGATTTCCAGCTGATGAAGTAAAGGATTATTAAAGGAACGGGATGACCATGGGGATCATCGTTAATTCTCTGAAACAGAATCCGCCCTTTTCACCTGCCAAACACATGCCCACTTCTCCTCTCTGGGGATAATAAAAACTAACCAGCGAACTGACAGAGGGCCTGACCCCCCCATCCACATCGACCACACACAAAAAGAAACCGTACCCTCCAGCTACTAATTATAATGCTAACTTGCAAAATTTCCCTGCATTTTAAAACAATGGAAAATTGGTGGTGGGATGATACGTAGAAGAATGGCTTCTTGTCTGTCTCCACTAACAAAAATAGGCAACACCAAGTCAGCTACTCCTCAGCATAGTTATGTCCGTCTCAGCCTTCTTGGGTTTCAGGAGGCACATACAAACGTTATCAAAATTATGGTGAAACGCTGAAAACCTGCAAATAATTTTCAACGTACTGGTTAATTTGAAAACTCTCCAGCATACTTCTTGGAACAAGCCAGGTACCTGTGCCCACGCATAGAGGAGTATATAGAAACATGGTGGAATCCCAGCTGATGAAGCAAAAGATTCTTAAAGGAATGAGATGACCATGCGGATCCTGTTTAATTCTCTGAAACAGAATCCGCACTTTTCACCTGCCAAACACATGCCCACTACTCTTCTCTGGGGATAATAAAAACAAACCAGCGATCTGAGAGAGGGCCTGAACACCCATCCTGACCGACCCCACAAAAAAAAAGTACCCTCCAGCTACTAATTATAATGCCCATTTGCAAAATTTCCCTGCATTTTTAAACAAAGGAGAAATGATGGTGGGATGATACTTAGAAGAATGGCTTCTTGTCAGTCTCCACTAACAAAAATAGGCAAAACCAAGTCAGCTAGGCCTCAGCATAGTTATGTCCTTCGCAGCCTTCTTGGGTTTCAGGAGGCACAAACAAACGTTATCACAATTATGGTGAAACGCTTAACACCTGCAAATAATTTTCAACGTAGTGGTTAATTGAAAAGCTCTGCGGCATACTTCTTGGAACAAGCCAGTTACCTGTTCCCACGCAAAGAGGAGTATATAGAACCATGGTGGATTTCCAGCTGATGAAGTTAAGGATTATTAAAGGAACGGGATGACCATGGGGATCATCGTTAATTCTCTGAAACAGAATCCGCCTATTTCACCTGCCAAACACATGCCCACTTCACCTGTCTGGGGATAATAAAAACTAACCAGCGAACTGAAAGAGGGCCTGACCCCCCCATCCACATCGACCACACATAAAAAAACAAACCGTGCCCTCCAGCTACTAATTATAATGCTAACTTGCAAAATTTCCCTGCATTTTTAAACAATGGAAAAATGGTGGTGGGATGATACTTAGAAGAATGGCTTCTTGTCAGTCTCCACTAACAAAAATAGGCAACACCAAGTCAGGTACGCCTCAGCATAGTTATGTCAGTAGCAGCCATATTTGGTTTCAGCAGGCACATACGTTATCACAATTATGGTGAAACGCTGAAAACCTGCAAAGGATTATCAACATACTGGTTAATTGAAAAGCTCTGAGGCATACTTCTTGGAACAAGCCAGTTTCCTGTGCCCACTCATAGAGAGGTATATAGAACCATGGTGGATTCCCAGCTCATGAAGCAAAGGATTCTTAAAGGAACGGGATTACTATGCGTATCCTGTTTAATTCTCTGAAACAGATCCGCAGTTTTCACCTGCCATACTAATACCCACTTCTCCTCTCTGGGGATAATAAAAACAAACCAGCGAACTGACAGAGGGCCTGACCAACCCATCCACACTGACCCCACAAAAAAGAAAAAAAGTACCCTCCAGCTACTAATTATAATGATAACTTGCAAAATTTCCCTGCATTTTTAAACAATGGAAAAATGATGGTGGGATGATACTTAGAAGAATGGCTTCTTGTCCGTCTCCACTAACAAAAATAGGTAACGGGAAGTCAGCTACGCCTCAGCATACTTATGTTCGAGGCAGCCAAATTGGGTTTCAGGAGACACATACAAACGTTATAAGAATTATGGTGAAACGCTTAACACCTGCAAATAATTTTCAACGTACTGCTTAATTGAAAAGCTCTGCGGCATACTTCTTGGAACAAGCCAGTTACCTGTGCCCAAACATAGAGGAGTATATAGAACCATGGTGGATTCCCAGCTGATGAAGCAAAAGTTTCCTAAAGGAACCGGATGAGCATGCGGATCCTGTTTCATTCTCTGAAACAGAATCCGAACTTTTCACCTGCCAAACACATGCCCACTTCTCCTCTCTGGGGATAATAAAAACTAACCAGCGAACTGACAGAGGGCCTGACCCCCGCATCCACATCGACCACACACACACACAAAAAAAAACCGTACCCTCCAGCTACTAATTATAATGCTAACTTGCAAAATTTCCCTGCATTTTAAAACAATGGAAAAATGGTGGTGGGATGATACTTAGAAGAATGGATTCTTGTCAGTCTCCACTAACAAAAATAGGGAACACCAAGTCAGCTACTCCTCAGCATAGTTATGTCCGTCACAGCCTTCTTGGGTTTCAGGAGGCACAAACAAACGTTATCACAATTATGGTGAAATGCTGAACACCTTCAAATAATTTTCAACGTACTGGTTAATTGAAAAGCTCTGCGGCATACTTCTTGGAACAAGCCAGTTACCTGTTCCCACGCAAAGAGGAGTATATAAAACCATGGTGGATTTCCAGCTGATGAAGTAAAGGATTATTAAAGTAACGGGAGGACCATGGGGATAATCGTTAATTCTCTGAAACAGAATCCGCCCTTTTCACCTGCCAAACACATGCCCACCTCTCATCTCTGGGGATAATAAAAACTAACCAGCGAACTGACAGAGGGCCTGACCCCCGCATCCACATCGACCACAAACAAAAAAAAAAGACCGTACCCTCTAGCTGCTAATTATAATGCTAACTTGCAAAATTTCCCTGCATTTTAAAACAATGGAAAAATGGTGGTGGGATGATACTTAGAAGAATGGCTTCTTGTCAGTCTCCACTAACAAAAATAGGCAACACCAAGTCAGCTACTCCTCAGCATAGTTATGTCCGTCGCAGCCTTCTTGGGTTTCAGGAGGCACAAACAAACGTTATCACAATTATGGTGAAACGCTGAACACCTGCAAATAATTTACAACGTAGTGGTTAATTGAAAAGCTCTGCGGCATACTTCTTGGAACAAGCCAGTTACCTGTTCCCACGCAAGGAGTATAGAGAACCATGGTGGATTTCCAGCTGATGAAGTAAAGGATTATTAAAGGAACGGGATGGCCATGGGGATCATCGTTAATTCTCTGAAACAGAATCCGCCATTTTCACCTGCCAAACACATGCCCACTTGTCCTCTCTGGGGATAATAGAAACTAACCAGCGAACTGACAGAGGGCCTGACCCCCCCATCCACATCGACCACACACAAAAAAAACCGTACCCTCCAGCTACTAATTATAATGCTAACTTGCAAAATTTCCCTGCATTTTAAAACAATGGAAAATTGGTGGTGGGATGATACGTAGAAGAATGGCTTCTTGTCTGTCTCCACTAACAAAAATAGGCAACACCAAGTCAGCTACTCCTCAGCATAGTTATGTCCGTCTCAGCCTTCTTGGGTTTCTGGAGGCACATACAAACGTTATCAAAATTATGGTGAAACGCTGAAAACCTGCAAATAATTTTCAACGTACTGGTTAATTTGAAAACTCTCCAGCATACTTCTTGGAACAAGCCAGGTACCTGTGCCCACGCATAGAGGAGTATATAGAAACATGGTGGAATCCCAGCTGATGAAGCAAAAGATTCTTAAAGGAATGAGATGACCATGCGGATCCTGTTTAATTCTCTGAAACAGAATCCGCACTTTTCACCTGCCAAACACATGCCCACTACTCTTCTCTGGGGATAATAAAAACAAACCAGCGATCTGAGAGAGGACCTGAACACCCATCCTGACCGACCCCACAAAAAAAATGTACCCTCCAGCTACTAATTATAATGCCCATTTGCTAAATTTCCCTGCATTTTTAAACAAAGGAGAAATGATGGTGGGATGATACTTAGAAGAATGGCTTCTTGTCAGTCTCCACTAACAAAAATAGGCAAAACCAAGTCAGCTAGGCCTCAGCATAGTTATGTCCTTCGCAGCCTTCTTGGGTTTCAGGAGGCACAAACAAACGTTATCACAATTATGGTGAAACGCTTAACACCTGCAAATAATTTTCAACGTAGTGGTTAATTGAGAAGCTCTGCGGCATACTTCTTGGAACAAGCCAGTTACCTGTTCCCACGCAAAGAGGAGTATATAGAACCATGGTGGATTTCCAGCTGATGAAGTTAAGGATTATTAAAGGAACGGGATGACCATGGGGATCATCGTTAATTCTCTGAAACAGAATCCGCCTATTTCACCTGCCAAACACATGCCCACTTCACCTGTCTGGGGATAATAAAAACTAACCAGCGAACTGAAAGAGGGCCTGACCCCCCCATCCACATCGACCACACATAAAAAAACAAACCGTGCCCTCCAGCTACTAATTATAATGCTAACTTGCAAAATTTCCCTGCATTTTTAAACAATGGAAAAATGGTGGTGGGATGATACTTAGAAGAATGGCTTCTTGTCAGTCTCCACTAACAAAAATAGGCAACACCAAGTCAGGTACGCCTCAGCATAGTTATGTCAGTAGCAGCCATATTTGGTTTCAGCAGGCACATACGTTATCACAATTATGGTGAAAAGCTGAAAACCTGCAAAGGATTATCAACATACTGGTTAATTGAAAAGCTCTGAGGCATACTTCTTGGAACAAGCCAGTTTCCTGTGCCCACTCATAGAGAGGTATATAGAACCATGGTGGATTCCCAGCTCATGAAGCAAAGGATTCTTAAAGGAACGGGATTACTATGCGTATCCTGTTTAATTCTCTGAAACAGATCCGCAGTTTTCACCTGCCATACTAATACCCACTTCTCCTCTCTGGGGATAATAAAATCAAACCAGCGAACTGACAGAGGGCCTGACCAACCCATCCACACTGACCCCACAAAAAAGAAAAAAAGTACCCTCCAGCTACTAATTATAATGATAACTTGCAAAATTTCCCTGCATTTTTAAACAATGGAAAAATGATGGTGGGATGATACTTAGAAGAATGGCTTCTTGTCCGTCTCCACTAACAAAAATAGGTAACGGGAAGTCAGCTACGCCTCAGCATACTTATGTTCGAGGCAGCCAAATTGGGTTTCAGGAGACACATACAAACGTTATAAGAATTATGGTGAAACGCTTAACACCTGCAAATAATTTTCAACGTACTGCTTAATTGAAAAGCTCTGCGGCATACTTCTTGGAACAAGCCAGTTACCTGTGCCCAAACATAGAGGAGTATATAGAACCATGGTGGATTCCCAGCTGATGAAGCAAAAGTTTCCTAAAGGAACCGGATGAGCATGCGGATCCTGTTTCATTCTCTGAAACAGAATCCGAACTTTTCACCTGCCAAACACATGCCCACTTCTCCTCTCTGGGGATAATAAAAACTAACCAGCGAACTGACACAGGGCCTGACCCCCCCATCCACATCGACCACACACACACACAAAAAAAAACCGTACCCTCCAGCTACTAATTATAATGCTAACTTGCAAAATTTCCCTGCATTTTAAAACAATGGAAAAATGGTGGTGGGATGATACTTAGAAGAATGGATTCTTGTCAGTCTCCACTAACAAAAATAGGGAACACCAAGTCAGCTACTCCTCAGCATAGTTATGTCCGTCACAGCCTTCTTGGGTTTCAGGAGGCACAAACAAACGTTATCACAATTATGGTGAAATGCTGAACACCTTCAAATAATTTTCAACGTACTGGTTAATTGAAAAGCTCTGCGGCATACTTCTTGGAACAAGCCAGTTGCCTGTTCCCACGCAAAGAGGAGTATATAAAACCATGGTGGATTTCCAGCTGATGAAGTAAAGGATTATTAAAGTAACGGGAGGACCATGGGGATAATCGTTAATTCTCTGAAACAGAATCCGCCCTTTTCACCTGCCAAACACATGCCCACCTCTCATCTCTGGGGATAATAAAAACTAACCAGCGAACTGACAGAGGGCCTGACCCCCGCATCCACATCGACCACAAACAAAAAAAAAAGACCGTACCCTCTAGCTGCTAATTATAATGCTAACTTGCAAAATTTCCCTGCATTTTAAAACAATGGAAAAATGGTGGTGGGATGATACTTAGAAGAATGGCTTCTTGTCAGTCTCCACTAACAAAAATAGGCAACACCAAGTCAGCTACTCCTCAGCATAGTTATGTCCGTCGCAGCCTTCTTGGGTTTCAGGAGGCACAAACAAACGTTATCACAATTATGGTGAAACGCTGAACACCTGCAAATAATTTACAACGTAATGGTTAATTGAAAAGCTCTGCGGCATACTTCTTGGAACAAGCCAGTTACCTGTTCCCACGCAAGGAGTATAGAGAACCATGGTGGATTTCCAGCTGATGAAGTAAAGGATTATTAAAGGAACGGGATGGCCATGGGGATCATCGTTAATTCTCTGAAACAGAATCCGCCCTTTTCACCTGCCAAACACATGCCCACTTCTCCTCTCTGGGGACAATAAAAACTAACCAGCGAACTGACAGAGGGCCTGACCCCCCCATCCACATCGACCACACACAAAAATAAAACCGTACCCTTGAGCTACTAATTATAATGCTAACTTGCTAAATTTGCCTGCATTTTAAAACAATGGAAAAATGGTAGTGGGACGATACTTAGAAGAATGGCTTCTAGTCTGTCTCCACTAACAAAAATAGGCAACACCAAGTCAGCTACTCCTCAGCATAGTTATGTCCGTCGCAGCCTTCTTGGGTTTCAGGAGGCACATACAAACGTTATCAAATTTATGGTGAAACGCTGAAAACCTGCAAATAATTTTCAACGTACTGGTTAATTTGAAAACTCTCCAGCATACTTCTTGGAACAAGCCAGGTACCTGTGCCCACGCATAGAGGAGTATATAGAAACATGGTGGAATCCCAGCTGATGAAGCAAAGGATTCTTAAAGGAATGAGATGACCATGCGGATCCTGTTTAATTCTCTGAAACAGAATCCGCACTTTTCACCTGCCAAACACATGCCCACTACTCTTCTCTGGGGATAATAAAAACAAACCAGCGATCTGACAGAGGGCCTGAACAGCCATCCTGACCGACCCCACAAAAAAAAAAGTGCCCTCCAGCTACTAATTATAATGCCAATTTGCAAAATTTCCCTGCATTTTTAAACAATGGAGAAATGATGGTGGGATGATACTTGGAAGAATGGCTTCTTGTCAGTCTCCACTGACAAAAATAGGCAACACCAAGTCAGCTATGCCTCAGCATAGTTATGTCCGTAGCAGCCATATTTGGTTTCAGTAGGCACATACACACGTTATCACAATTATGGTGAAATGCTGAAAACCTGCAAAGGATTTTCAACATACTGGTTAATTGAAAAGCTCTGAGGCATACTTCTTGAAACAAGTCAGTTTCCTGTGCCCACGCATAGAGAAGTATATAGAACCATGGTGGATTCCCAGCTCATGAAGCAAAGGATTCTTAAAGGAACGGGATTACCATGCGGATCCTGTTTAATTCTCTGAAACAGATCCGCAGTTTTCACCTGCCATACTAATACCCACTTCTCCTCTCTGGGGATAATAAAAACAAACCAGCGAACTGACAGCGGGCCTGACCATCACATCCACACCGACACCACAGAAAAAAAAATAAAAACACAGTAGCCTCCAGCTACTAATTATAATGCTAACTTGCAAAATTTTCCTGCATTTTTAAACAATGGAAAAATGATGGTGAGATGATACTTAGAAGAATGGATTCTTGTCAGTCTCCACTAACAAAAATAGGCAAAACCAAGTCAGCTACGCCTCAGCATCGTTATGTTCGTGGCAGCGATCTTGGGTTTCAGAGGCACAAACAAACGTTATCACAATTATGGTGAAACGCTGAACACGTGCAAATAATTTTCAACGTAGTGGTTAATTGAAAAGCTCTGAGGCATACTTCTTGGAACAAGCCAGTTACCTGTTCCCATGCAAAGAGGAGTATATACAACCATAGTGGATTTCCAGCTGATGAAGTAAAGGATTATTAAAGGAACGGGATGACCATGGGGATCATCGTTAATTCTCTGAAACAGAATCCGCCCTTTTCACCTGCCAAACACATGGCCACTTCTCCTCTCTGGGGATAAAAAAAACTAACCACCGAACTGCCAGAGCGCCTGACCGCCCCATCCACATCGACCACACACACAAAAAAAACCCGTACCCTTCAGCTACTAATTATAATGATAACTTGCAAAATTTCCCTGCATTTTAAAACAATGGAAAAGTGGTGGTGGGATGATACTTAGAAGAATGGCTTCTTGTCAGTCTCCACTAACAAAAATAGGCAACACCAAGTAAGCTACTCCTCAGCATAATTATGTCCGTCGCAGCCTTCTTGGGTTTCAGGAGGCACATACAAACGTTATCAAAATTATGGTGAAACGCTGAAAACCTGCAAATAATTATCAACGTACTGGTTAATTTGAAAACTCTCCAGCATACTTCTTGGAACAAGCCAGGTACCTGTGCCCACGCATTGAGGAGTATATAGAAACATGGTGAAATCCCAGCTGATGAAGCAAAGGATTCTTAAAGGAATGAGATGACTATGCGGATCCTGTTTAATTCTCTGAAACAGAATCCGCACTTTTCACCTGCCAAACACATGCCCACTACTCTTCTCTGGGGATAATAAAAACAAACCAGCGATCTGACAGAAGGCCTGAACACCCATCCTTACCGACCCCACAAAAAAAAAGTACCCTCCAGCTACTAATTATAATCCCAATTTGCAAAATTTCCCTGCATTTTTAAACAATGGAGAAATGATGGTGGGATGATACTTAGAAGAATGGCTTCTTTTCAGTCTCCACTGACAAAAATAGGCAACACAAAGTCAGCTACGCCTCGGCATAGTTATGTCCGTAGCAGCCATATTTGGTTTAAGTAGGCACATACACTCGTTATCACAATTATGGTGAAACGCTGAAAACCTGCAAAGGATTTTCAACATACTGGTTAATTGAAAAGCTCTGAGGCATACTTCTTGGAACAAGCCAGTTTCCTGTGCACACGCATAGAGAAGTATATAGAACCATGGTGGATTCCCAGCTCATGAAGCAAAGGATTCTTAAAGGAACGGGATTACCATGCGGATCCTGTTTCATTCTATGAAACAGATCCGCAGTTTTCACCTTCCATACTAATACCCACTTCTCCTCTCTGGGGATAATAAAAACAAACCAGCGAACTGACAGAGGGCCTGACCAACACATCCACTCCGACCCCACAGAAAAAAAAAAAAAACACCGTAGCCTCCAGCTACTAATTATAATGCTAACTTGCAAAATTTCCCTGCATTTTAAAACAATGGAAAATGATGGTGAGATGATACTTAGAGGAATGGATTCTTCTCAGTCTCCACTAACAAAAATAGGCAAAACCAAGTCAGCTACGCCTCAGCATAGTTATTTTCGTGGCAGCCATCTTCAATTTCAGGAGGCACAAACAAACGTTATCACAATTATGGTGAAACGCTGAACACCTGCAAATAATTTTCAACGTAGTGGTTAATTGAAAAGCTCTGAGGCATACTTCTTGGAACAAGCCAGTTACCTGTTCCCACGCAAAGAGGCGTATATATAACCATGGTGGATTTCCAGCTGATGAAGTAAAGGATTATTAAAGGAACGGGATGACCATGGGGATCATCGTTAATTCTCTGAAACAGAATCCGCCCTTTTCACCTGCCAAACACATGCCCACTTCTCCTCTCTGGGGATAATAAAAACTAACCAGCGAACTGACAGAGGGCCTGACCCCCCCATCCACATCGACCACACACAAAAAGAAACCGTACCCTCCAGCTACTAATTATAATGCTAACTTGCAAAATTTCCCTGCATTTTAAAACAATGGAAAAATGGTGGTGGGATGATACTTAGAAGAGTGGCTTCTTGTCTGTCTCCACTAACAAAAATAGACAACACCAAGTCAGCTACTCCTCAGCATAGTTATGTCCCTCGCAGCCTTCTTGGGTTTCAGGAGGCACATACAAACGTTATCAAAATTATGGTGAAACGCTGAAAACCTGCAAATAATTTTCAACGTACTGGTTAATTTGGAAACTCTCCAGCATGCTTCTTGGAACAAGCCAGGTACCTGTGCCCACGCATAGAGGAGTATATAGAAACATGGTGGAATCCCAGCTGATGAAGCAAAGGATTCTTAAAGGAATGAGATGACCATGCGGATCCTGTTTAATTCTCTGAAACAGAATCCGCACTTTTCACCTGCCAAACACATGCCCACTACTCTTCTCTGGGGATAATAAAAACAAACCAGCGATCTGACAGAGGGCCTGAACACCCATCCTGACCGACCCTACAAAAAAAAAGTACCCTCCAGCTACTAATTAAAATGCCAATTTGCAAAATTTCCCTGCATTTTAAAACAATGGAGAAATAATGGTGGGATGATACTTAGAAGAATGGCTTATTGTCAGTCTCCACTGACAAAAATAGGCAAAACCAAGTCAGCTACGCCTCAGCATAGTTATGTCAGTAGCAGCCATATTTGGTTTCAGTAGGCACATACACACGTTATCACAATTATGGTGAAACGCTGAAAACCTGCGAAGGATTTTCAACATACTGGTTAATTGAAAAGCTCTGAGGCATACTTCTTGGAACAAGCCAGTTTCCTGTGCCCACGCATAGAGAAGTATATAGAACCATGGTGGATTCCCAGCTCATGAAGCAAAGGATTCTTAAAGGAACGGGATTACCATGCGGATCCTGTTTAATTCTCTGAAACAGATCCGCAGTTTACACCTGCCATACTAATACCCACTTCTCCTCTCTGGGGATAATAAAAACAAACCAGCGAACTGACAGAGGGCCTGACCAACACATCCACACCGAGCCCACAGAAAAAAAAAAAAAAACACCGTAGCCTCCAGCTACTAATTATAATGCTAACTTGCAAAATTTTCCTGCATTTTTAAACAATGGAAAAATGATGGTGAGATGATACTTAGAAGAATGGATTCTTGTCAGTCTCCACTAACAAAAATAGGCAAAACCAAGTCAGCTACGCCTCGGCATAGTTATGTCCGTGGCAGCCTTCTTGGGTTTCAGGAGGCACAAACAAACATTATCACAATTATGGTGAAACGTTGAACACCTGCAAATAATTTTCAACGTACTGGTTAATTGAAAATCTCTGCGGCATACTTCTTGGAACAAGCCAGTTACCTGTTCCCACGCAAAGAGGAGTATATAGAACCATGGTGGATTTCCAGCTGATGAAGTAAAGGATTATTAACGTCACGGGATGACCATGGAAATCATCGTTAATTCTCTGAAACAGAATCCGCCCTTTTCACCTGCCAAACACATGCCCACTTGTCCTCTCTGGGGATAATAGAAACTAACCAGCGAACTGACAGAGGGCCTGACCCCCCCCATCCACATCGACCACACACAAAAAAAACCGTACCCTCCAGCTACTAATTATAATGCTAACTTGCAAAATTTCCCTGCATTTTAAAACAATGGAAAATTGGTGGTGGGATGATACGTAGAAGAATGGCTTCTTGTCTGTCTCCACTAACAAAAATAGGCAACACCAAGTCAGCTACTCCTCAGCATAGTTATGTCCGTCTCAGCCTTCTTGGGTTTCAGGAGGCACATACAAACGTTATCAAAATTATGGTGAAACGCTGAAAACCTGCAAATAATTTTCAACGTACTGGTTAATTTGAAAACTCTCCAGCATACTTCTTGGAACAAGCCAGGTACCTGTGCCCACGCATAGAGGAGTATATAGAAACATGGTGGAATCCCAGCTGATGAAGCAAAAGATTCTTAAAGGAATGAGATGACCATGCGGATCCTGTTTAATTCTCTGAAACAGAATCCGCACTTATCACCTGCCAAACACATGCCCACTACTCTTCTCTGGGGATAATAAAAACAAACCAGCGATCTGAGAGAGGACCTGAACACCCATCCTGACCGACCCCACAAAAAAAATGTACCCTCCAGCTACTAATTATAATGCCCATTTGCAAAATTTCCCTGCATTTTTAAACAAAGGAGAAATGATGGTGGGATGATACTTAGAAGAATGGCTTCTTGTCAGTCTCCACTAACAAAAATAGGCAAAACCAAGTCAGCTAGGCCTCAGCATAGTTATGTCCTTCGCAGCCTTCTTGGGTTTCAGGAGGCACAAACAAACGTTATCACAATAATGGTGAAACGCTTAACACCTGCAAATAATTTTCAACGTAGTGGTTAATTGAAAAGCTCTGCGGCATACTTCTTGGAACAAGCCAGTTACCTGTTCCCACGCAAAGAGGAGTATATAGAACCATGGTGGATTTCCAGCTGATGAAGTTAAGGATTATTAAAGGAACGGGATGACCATGGGGATCATCGTTAATTCTCTGAAACAGAATCCGCCTATTTCACCTGCCAAACACATGCCCACTTCACCTGTCTGGGGATAATAAAAACTAACCAGCGAACTGAAAGAGGGCCTGACCCCCCCATCCACATCGACCACACATAAAAAAACAAACCGTGCCCTCCAGCTACTAATTATAATGCTAACTTGCAAAATTTCCCTGCATTTTTAAACAATGGAAAAATGGTGGTGGGATGATACTTAGAAGAATGGCTTCTTGTCAGTCTCCACTAACAAAAATAGGCAACACCAAGTCAGGTACGCCTCAGCATAGTTATGTCAGTAGCAGCCATATTTGGTTTCAGCAGGCACATACGTTATCACAATTATGGTGAAAAGCTGAAAACCTGCAAAGGATTATCAACATACTGGTTAATTGAAAAGCTCTGAGGCATACTTCTTGGAACAAGCCAGTTTCCTGTGCCCAAGCATAGAGAGGTATATAGAACCATGGTGGATTCCCAGCTCATGAAGCAAAGGATTCTTAAAGGAACGGGATTACTATGCGTATCCTGTTTAATTCTCTGAAACAGATCCGCAGTTTTCACCTGCCATACTAATACCCACTTCTCCTCTCTGGGGATAATAAAATCAAACCAGCGAACTGACAGAGGGCCTGACCAACCCATCCACACTGACCCCACAAAAAAGAAAAAAAGTACCCTCCAGCTACTAATTATAATGATAACTTGCAAAATTTCCCTGCATTTTTAAACAATGGAAAAATGATGGTGGGATGATACTTAGAAGAATGGCTTCTTGTCCGTCTCCACTAACAAAAATAGGTAACGGGAAGTCAGCTACGCCTCAGCATACTTATGTTCGAGGCAGCCAAATTGGGTTTCAGGAGACACATACAAACGTTATAAGAATTATGGTGAAACGCTTAACACCTGCAAATAATTTTCAACGTACTGCTTAATTGAAAAGCTCTGCGGCATACTTCTTGGAACAAGCCAGTTACCTGTGCCCAAACATAGAGGAGTATATAGAACCATGGTGGATTCCCAGCTGATGAAGCAAAAGTTTCCTAAAGGAACCGGATGAGCATGCGGATCCTGTTTCATTCTCTGAAACAGAATCCGAACTTTTCACCTGCCAAACACATGCCCACTTCTCCTCTCTGGGGATAATAAAACCTAACCAGCGAACTGACACAGGGCCTGACCCCCCCATCCACATCGACCACACATAAAAAAACAAACCGTGCCCTCCAGCTACTAATTATAATGCTAACTTGCAAAATTTCCCTGCATTTTTAAACAATGGAAAAATGGTGGTGGGATGATACTTAGAAGAATGGCTTCTTGTCAGTCTCCACTAACAAAAATAGGCAACACCAAGTCAGGTACGCCTCAGCATAGTTATGTCAGTAGCAGCCATATTTGGTTTCAGCAGGCACATACGTTATCACAATTATGGTGAAAAGCTGAAAACCTGCAAAGGATTATCAACATACTGGTTAATTGAAAAGCTCTGAGGCATACTTCTTGGAACAAGCCAGTTTCCTGTGCCCAAGCATAGAGAGGTATATAGAACCATGGTGGATTCCCAGCTCATGAAGCAAAGGATTCTTAAAGGAACGGGATTACTATGCGTATCCTGTTTAATTCTCTGAAACAGATCCGCAGTTTTCACCTGCCATACTAATACCCACTTCTCCTCTCTGGGGATAATAAAATCAAACCAGCGAACTGACAGAGGGCCTGACCAACCCATCCACACTGACCCCACAAAAAAGAAAAAAAGTACCCTCCAGCTACTAATTATAATGATAACTTGCAAAATTTCCCTGCATTTTTAAACAATGGAAAAATGATGGTGGGATGATACTTAGAAGAATGGCTTCTTGTCCGTCTCCACTAACAAAAATAGGTAACGGGAAGTCAGCTACGCCTCAGCATACTTATGTTCGAGGCAGCCAAATTGGGTTTCAGGAGACACATACAAACGTTATAAGAATTATGGTGAAACGCTTAACACCTGCAAATAATTTTCAACGTACTGCTTAATTGAAAAGCTCTGCGGCATACTTCTTGGAACAAGCCAGTTACCTGTGCCCAAACATAGAGGAGTATATAGAACCATGGTGGATTCCCAGCTGATGAAGCAAAAGTTTCCTAAAGGAACCGGATGAGCATGCGGATCCTGTTTCATTCTCTGAAACAGAATCCGAACTTTTCACCTGCCAAACACATGCCCACTTCTCCTCTCTGGGGATAATAAAACCTAAGCAGCGAACTGACACAGGGCCTGACCCCCCCATCCACATCGACCACACACACACACAAAAAAAAACCGTACCCTCCAGCTACTAATTATAATGCCCATTTGCAAAATTTCCCTGCATTTTTAAACAAAGGAGAAATGATGGTGGGATGATACTTAGAAGAATGGCTTCTTGTCAGTCTCCACTAACAAAAATAGGGAACACCAAGTCAGCTACTCCTCAGCATAGTTATGTCCGTCACAGCCTTCTTGGGTTTCAGGAGGCACAAACAAACGTTATCACAATTATGGTGAAATGCTGAACACCTTCAAATAATTTTCAACGTACTGGTTAATTGAAAAGCTCTGCGGCATACTTCTTGGAACAAGCCAGTTACCTGTTCCCACGCAAAGAGGAGTATATAAAACCATGGTGGATTTCCAGCTGATGAAGTAAAGGATTATTAAAGTAACGGGAGGACCATGGGGATAATCGTTAATTCTCTGAAACAGAATCCGCCCTTTTCACCTGCCAAACACATGCCCACCTCTCATCTCTGGGGATAATAAAAACTAACCAGCGAACTGACAGAGGGCCTGACCCCCGCATCCACATCGACCACAAACAAAAAAAAAAGACCGTACCCTCTAGCTGCTAATTATAATGCTAACTTGCAAAATTTCCCTGCATTTTAAAACAATGGAAAAATGGTGGTGGGATGATACTTAGAAGAATGGCTTCTTGTCAGTCTCCACTAACAAAAATAGGCAACACCAAGTCAGCTACGCCTCAGCATAGTTATGTCCGTCGCAGCCTTCTTGGGTTTCAGGAGGCACAAACAAACGTTATCACAATTATGGTGAAACGCTGAACACCTGCAAATAATTTACAACGTAGTGGTTAATTGAAAAGCTCTGCGGCATACTTCTTGGAACAAGCCAGTTACCTGTTCCCACGCAAGGAGTATAGAGAACCATGGTGGATTTCCAGCTGATGAAGTAAAGGATTATTAAAGGAACGGGATGGCCATGGGGATCATCGTTAATTCTCTGAAACAGAATCCGCCCTTTTCACCTGCCAAACACATGCCCACTTCTCCTCTCTGGGGACAATAAAAACTAACCAGCGAACTGACAGAGGGCCTGACCCCCCCATCCACATCGACCACACACAAAAATAAAACCGTACCCTTGAGCTACTAATTATAATGCTAACTTGCTAAATTTGCCTGCATTTTAAAACAATGGAAAAATGGTAGTGGGACGATACTTAGAAGAATGGCTTCTTGTCTGTCTCCACTAACAAAAATAGGCAACACCAAGTCAGCTACTCCTCAGCATAGTTATGTCCGTCGCAGCCTTCTTGGGTTTCAGGAGGCACATACAAACGTTATCAAATTTATGGTGAAACGCTGAAAACCTGCAAATAATTTTCAACGTACTGGTTAATTTGAAAACTCTCCAGCATACTTCTTGGAACAAGCCAGGTACCTGTGCCCACGCATAGAGGAGTATATAGAAACATGGTGGAATCCCAGCTGATGAAGCAAAGGATTCTTAAAGGAATGAGATGACCATGCGGATCCTGTTTAATTCTCTGAAACAGAATCCGCACTTTTCACCTGCCAAACACATGCCCACTACTCTTCTCTGGGGATAATAAAAACAAACCAGCGATCTGACAGAGGGCCTGAACACCCATCCTGACCGACCCCACAAAAACAAAAAGTGCCCTCCAGCTACTAATTATAATGCCAATTTGCAAAATTTCCCTGCATTTTTAAACAATGGAGAAATGATGGTGGCATGATACTTGGAAGAATGGGTTCTTGTCAGTCTCCACTGACAAAAATAGGCAACACCAAGTCAGCTATGCCTCAGCATAGTTATGTCCGTAGCATCCATATTTGGTTTCAGTAGGCACATACACACGTTATCACAATTATGGTGAAATGCTGAAAACCTGCAAAGGATTTTCAACATACTGGTTAATTGAAAAGCTCTGAGGCATACTTCTTGAAACAAGTCAGTTTCCTGTGCCCACGCATAGAGAAGTATATAGAACCATGGTGGATTCCCAGCTCATGAAGCAAAGGATTCTTAAAGGAACGGGATTACCATGCGGATCCTGTTTAATTCTCTGAAACAGATCCGCAGTTTTCACCTGCCATACTAATACCCACTTCTCCTCTCTGGGGATAATAAAAACAAACCAGCGAACTGACAGCGGGCCTGACCATCACATCCACACCGACACCACAGAAAAAAAAATAAAAACACAGTAGCCTCCAGCTACTAATTATAATGCTAACTTGCAAAATTTTCCTGCATTTTTAAACAATGGAAAAATGATGGTGAGATGATACTTAGAAGAATGGATTCTTGTCAGTCTCCACTAACAAAAATAGGCAAAACCAAGTCAGCTACGCCTCAGCATCGTTATGTTCGTGGCAGCGATCTTGGGTTTCAGAGGCACAAACAAACGTTATCACAATTATGGTGAAACGCTGAACACGTGCAAATAATTTTCAACGTAGTGGTTAATTGAAAAGCTCTGCGGCATACTTCTTGGAACAAGCCAGTTACCTGTTCCCATGCAAAGAGGAGTATATACAACCATAGTGGATTTCCAGCTGATGAAGTAAAGGATTATTAAAGGAACGGGATGACCATGGGGATCATCGTTAATTCTCTGAAACAGAATCCGCCCTTTTCACCTGCCAAACACATGGCCACTTCTCCTCTCTGGGGATAAAAAAAACTAACCACCGAACTGCCAGAGCGCCTGACCGCCCCATCCACATCGACCACACACACAAAAAAAACCCGTACCCTCCAGCTACTAATTATAATGATAACTTGCAAAATTTCCCTGCATTTTAAAACAATGGAAAAGTGGTGGTGGGATGATACTTAGAAGAATGGCTTCTTGTCAGTCTCCACTAACAAAAATAGGCAACACCAAGTAAGCTACTCCTCAGCATAATTATGTCCGTCGCAGCCTTCTTGGGTTTCAGGAGGCACATACAAACGTTATCAAAATTATGGTGAAACGCTGAAAACCTGCAAATAATTTTCAACGTACTGGTTAATTTGAAAACTCTCCAGCATACTTCTTGGAACAAGCCAGGTACCTGTGCCCACGCATTGAGGAGTATATAGAAACATGGTGGAATCCCAGCTGATGAAGCAAAGGATTCTTAAAGGAATGAGATGACTATGCGGATCCTGTTTAATTCTCTGAAACAGAATCCGCACTTTTCACCTGCCAAACACATGCCCACTAGTCTTCTCTGGGGATAATAAAAACAAACCAGCGATCTGACAGAAGGCCTGAACACCCATCCTTACCGACCCCACAAAAAAAAAGTACCCTCCAGCTACTAATTATAATCCCAATTTGCAAAATTTCCCTGCATTTTTAAACAATGGAGAAATGATGGTGGGATGATACTTAGAAGAATGGCTTCTTTTCAGTCTCCACTGACAAAAATAGGCAACACAAAGTCAGCTACGCCTCGGCATAGTTATGTCCGTAGCAGCCATATTTGATTTAAGTAGGCACATACACTCGTTATCACAATTATGGTGAAACGC
The DNA here is from genome assembly GCF_041146395.1 of Eulemur rufifrons. Lineage (NCBI taxonomy): Eukaryota > Metazoa > Chordata > Mammalia > Primates > Lemuridae > Eulemur > Eulemur rufifrons. The sequence continues at coordinate 56,155,223 of NC_090987.1, forward strand.
TGAAAACCTGCAAAGGATTTTCAACATACTGGTTAATTGAAAAGCTCTGAGGCATACTTCTTGGAACAAGCCAGTTTCCTGTGCCCACGCATAGAGAAGTATATAGAACCATGGTGGATTCCCAGCTCATGAAGCAAAGGATTCTTAAAGGAACGGGATTACCATGCGGATCCTGTTTAATTCTCTGAAACAGATCCGCAGTTTTCACCTGCCATACTAATACCCACTTCTCCTCTCTGGGGATAATAAAAACAAACCAGCGAACTGACAGCGGGCCTGACCATCACATCCACACCGACACCACAGAAAAAAAAATAAAAACACAGTAGCCTCCAGCTACTAATTATAATGCTAACTTGCAAAATTTTCCTGCATTTTTAAACAATGGAAAAATGATGGTGAGATGATACTTAGAAGAATGGATTCTTGTCAGTCTCCACTAACAAAAATAGGCAAAACCAAGTCAGCTACGCCTCAGCATCGTTATGTTCGTGGCAGCGATCTTGGGTTTCAGAGGCACAAACAAACGTTATCACAATTATGGTGAAACGCTGAACACGTGCAAATAATTTTCAACGTAGTGGTTAATTGAAAAGCTCTGCGGCATACTTCTTGGAACAAGCCAGTTACCTGTTCCCATGCAAAGAGGAGTATATACAACCATAGTGGATTTCCAGCTGATGAAGTAAAGGATTATTAAAGGAACGGGATGACCATGGGGATCATCGTTAATTCTCTGAAACAGAATCCGCCCTTTTCACCTGCCAAACACATGCCCACTTCTCCTCTCTGGGGATAAAAAAAACTAACCACCGAACTGCCAGAGCGCCTGACCGCCCCATCCACATCGACCACACACACAAAAAAAACCCGTACCCTCCAGCTACTAATTATAATGATAACTTGCAAAATTTCCCTGCATTTTAAAACAATGGAAAAGTGGTGGTGGGATGATACTTAGAAGAATGGCTTCTTGTCAGTCTCCACTAACAAAAATAGGCAACACCAAGTAAGCTACTCCTCAGCATAATTATGTCCGTCGCAGCCTTCTTGGGTTTCAGGAGGCACATACAAACGTTATCAAAATTATGGTGAAACGCTGAAAACCTGCAAATAATTTTCAACGTACTGGTTAATTTGAAAACTCTCCAGCATACTTCTTGGAACAAGCCAGGTACCTGTGCCCACGCATTGAGGAGTATATAGAAACATGGTGGAATCCCAGCTGATGAAGCAAAGGATTCTTAAAGGAATGAGATGACTATGCGGATCCTGTTTAATTCTCTGAAACAGAATCCGCACTTTTCACCTGCCAAACACATGCCCACTAGTCTTCTCTGGGGATAATAAAAACAAACCAGCGATCTGACAGAAGGCCTGAACACCCATCCTTACCGACCCCACAAAAAAAAAGTACCCTCCAGCTACTAATTATAATCCCAATTTGCAAAATTTCCCTGCATTTTTAAACAATGGAGAAATGATGGTGGGATGATACTTAGAAGAATGGCTTCTTTTCAGTCTCCACTGACAAAAATAGGCAACACAAAGTCAGCTACGCCTCGGCATAGTTATGTCCGTAGCAGCCATATTTGATTTAAGTAGGCACATACACTCGTTATCACAATTATGGTGAAACGCTGAAAACCTGCAAAGGATTTTCAACATACTGGTTAATTGAAAAGCTCTGAGGCATACTTCTTGGAACAAGCCAGTTTCCTGTGCCCACGCATAGAGAAGTATATAGAACCATGGTGGATTCCCAGCTCATGAAGCAAAGGATTCTTAAAGGAACAGGATTACCATGCGGATCCTGTTTAATTCTCTGAAACAGATCCCCAGTTTTCACCTGCCATACTAATACCCACTTCTCCTCTCTGGGGATAATAAAAACAAACCAGCGAACTTTCAGAGGGCCTCAGGCCCCCATCCTCATCGACCAAACACACACAAAAAAACACCGTACCCTCCAGCTACTAATTATAATGCTAACTTGCAAAATTTCCCTGCATTTTAAAACAATGGAAAAATGGTGGTGGGATGATACTTAGAAGAATGGCTTCTTGTCAGTCTCCACTAACAAAAAAGGCAACACCAAGTCAGCTACTCCTCAGCATAGTTATGTCCGTCGCAGCCTTCTTGGGTTTCAGGAGGCACAAACAAACGTTATCACAATTATGGTGAAACGCTGAACACCTGCAAATAATTTTCAACGTAGTGGTTAATTGAAAAGCTCTGCGGCATACTTCTTGGAACAAGCGAGTTACCTGTTCCCACGCAAAGAAGAGTATATAGAACCATGGTGGATTTCCAGCTGATGAAGTAAAGGATTATTAAAGGAACGGGATGACCATGGGGATCATCGTTAATTCTCTGAAACAGAATCCGCCCTTTTCACCTGCAAAACACATGCCCACTTCTCCTCTCTGGGGATAATAAAAACTAACCAGCAAACTGACAGAGGGCCTCACCCCCCCATTCACATCGACCACACACAAAAAAAGTACGTACCCTCCAGCTACTAATTATAATGCTAACTTGCAAAATTTCCCTGCATTTTAAAACAATGTAAAAATGGTGGTGGGATGATACTTAGAATAATGGCTTCTTGTCAGTCTCCACTAACAAAATTAGGCAACACCAAGTCAGCTACTCCTCAGCATAGTTATGTCCGTCGCAGACTTCTTGGGTTTCAGGAGGCACAAACAAACGTTATCACAATTATGGTGAAACGCTGAACACCTGCAAATAATTTTCAACGTACTGGTTAATTGAAAAGCTCTGCGGCATACTTCTTGGAACAAGCCAGTTACCTGTTCCCACGCAAAGAGGAGTATAGAGAACCATGGTGGATTTCCAGCAGATGAAGTAAAGGATTATTAAAGGAACGGGATGACCATGGGGATCATCGTTAATTCTCTGAAACAGAATCCGCCCTTTTCACCTGCCAAACACATGCCCACTTCTCCTCTCTGGGGATAATAAAAACTAACCAGCGAACTGACAGAGGGCCTGACCCCCCCATCCACATCGACCACACACAAAAAAAACCGTACCCTCCAGCTTCTAATTATAATGCTAACTTGCAAAATTTACCTGCATTTTAAAACAATTGAAAAATGGTGGTGGGATGATACTTAGAAGAATGGCTTCTTGTCTGTCTCCACTAACAAAAATAGGCAACACCAAGTCAGCTACTCCTCAGCATACTTATGTCCGTCGCAGCCTTCTTGAGTTTCAGGAGGCACATACAAACGTTATCAGAATTATGGTGAAACGCTGAAAACCTGCAAATAATTTTCAACGTACTGGTTAATTTGAAAACTCTCCAGCATACTTCTTGGAACAAGCCAGGTACCTGTGCCCATACATAGAGGAGTATATAGAAACATGGTGGAATCCCAGCTGATGAAGCAAAGGATTTTTAAAAGAATCAGATGACCGTGCGGATCCTGTTTAATTCTCTGTAACAGAATTCGCACTTTTCACCTGCCAAACACATGCCCACTACTCTTCTCTGGGGATAATAAAAACACACCAGCGATCTGGCAGAGGGCCTGAACACCCATCCTGACCGACCCCACAAAAAAAAAAGTAGCCTCCAGCTACTAATTATAATGCCAATTTGCAAAATTTCCCTGCATTTTTAAACAATGGAGAAATGATGGTGGAATGATACTTAGAAGAATGGCTTCTTGTCAGTCTCCACTGACAAAAATAGGCAACACCAAGTCAGCTACGCCTCAGCATAGTTATGTCCGTAGCAGCCATATTTGGTTTCAGTAGGCACATACACACGTTATCACAATTATGGTGAAACGCTGAAAACCTGCAAAGGATTTTCAACATACTGGTTAATTGAAAAGCTCTGAGGCATACTTCTTGGAACAAGCCAGTTTCCTGTGCCCAAGCATAGAGAAGTATATAGAACCATGGTGGATTCCCAGCTCATGAAGCAAAGGATTCTTAAAGGAACGGGATTACCATGCGGATCCTGTTTAATTCTCTGAAACAGATCCGCAGTTTTCACCTGCCATACTAATACCCACTTCTCCTCTCTGGGGATAATAAAAACAAACCAGCGAACTGACAGAGGGCCTGACCAACACATCCACACCGACCCCACAGGAAAAAAAAAAAAAACACCGTAGCCTCCAGCTACTAATTATAATGCTAACTTGCAAAATTTCCCTGCATTTTAAAACAATGGAAAATGATGGTGAGATGATACTTAGAGGAATGGATTCTTGTCAGTCTCCACTAACAAAAATAGGCAAAACCAAGTCAGCTACGCCTCAACATAGTTATTTTCGTGGCAGCCATCTTCAGTTTCAGGAGGCACAAACAAACGTTATCACAATTATGGTGAAATGCTGAACACCTGCAAATAATTTTCAACGTAGTGGTTAATTGAAAAGCTCTGCTGTATACTTCTTGGAACAAGCCAGTTACCTGTTCCCACGCAAAGAGGAGTATATAGAACCATGGTGGATTTCCAGCTGATGAAGTAAAGGATTATTAAAGGAACGGGATGAGCATGGGGATCATCGTTAATTCTCTGAAACAGAATCCGCCCTTTTCACCTGCCAAACACATGCCCACTTCTCCTCTCTGTGGATAATAATAACTAACCAGCGAACTGACAGAGGGCCTGACCCCCCCATCCACATCGACCGCACAAAAAAAAAAAAACCGTACCCTCCAGCTACTAATTATAATGCTAACTTGCTAAATTTCCCTGCATTTTAAAACAATGGAAAAATGGTGGTGGGATGATACTTAGAAGAATGGCTTCTTGTCTGTCTCCACTAACAAAAATAGGCAACACCAAGTCAGCTACTCCTCAACATAGTTATGTCCGTCGCAGCCTTCTTGGGTTTCAGGAGGCACAAACAAACGTTATCACAATTATGGTGAAACGCTGAACACCTGCAAATAATTTTCAACGTAGTGGTTAATTGAAAAGCTCTGCGGCATACTTCTTGGAACAAGCCAGTTACCTGTTCCCACGCAAAGAGGAGTATATAGAATCATGGTGGATTTCCAGCTGATGAAGCAAAGGATTCTTAAAGGAATGAGATGACCATGCGGATCCTGTGTAATTCTCTGAAACAGAATCCGCACTTTTCACCTGCCAAACACATGCCCACTACTCTTCTCTGGGGATAATAAAAACAAACCAGCGATCTGACAGAGGGCCTGAACACCCATCCTGACCAACCCCACAAAAAAAAAGTACTCTGCAGCTACTAATTATAATGCCAATTTGCAAAATTTCCCTGCATTTTTAAACAATGGAGAAATGATGGTGGGATGATACTTAGAAGAATGGCTTATTGTCAGTCTCCACTGACAAAAATAGGCAACACCAAGTCAGCTACGCCTCAGCATAGTTATGTCCGTAGCAACCATATTTGGTTTCAGTAGGCACATACACACGTTATCACAATTATGGTGAAACGCTGAAAACCTGCAAAGGATTTTCAACATACTGGTTAATTGAAAAGCTCTGAGGCATACTTCTTGGAACAAGCCAGTTTCCTGTGCCCACGCATAGAGAAGTATATAGAACCATGGTGGATTCCCAGCTCATGAAGCAAAGGATTCTTAAATGAACGGGATTACCATGCGGATCCTGTTTAATTCTCTGAAACAGATCCGCAGTTTTCACCTGCCATACTAATACCCACTTCTCCTCTCTGGGGATAATAAAAACAAACCAGCGAACTGACAGAGGGCCTGACCAACACATCCACACCGACCCCACAGGAAAAAAAAAAAAACACGGTAGCCTCCAGCTACTAATTATAATGCTAACTTGCAAAATTTCCCTGCATTTTAAAACAATGGAAAATGATGGTGAGATGATACTTAGAGGAATGGATTCTTGTCAGTCTCCACTAACAAAAATAGGCAAAACCAAGTCAGCTACGCCTCAGCATAGTTATTTTCGTGGCAGCCATCTTCAGTTTCAGGAGGCACAAACAAACGTTATCACAATTATGGTGAAATGCTGAACACCTGCAAATAATTTTCAACGTAGTGGTTAATTGAAAAGCTCTGCGGTATACTTCTTGGAACAAGCCAGTTACCTGTTCCCACGCAAAGAGGAGTGTATAGAACCATGATGGATTTCCAGCTGATCAAGTAAAGGATTATTAAAGGAACGGGATGAGCATGGGGATCATCGTTAATTCTCTGAAACAGAATCCGCCCTTTTTACCTGCCAAACACATGCCCACTTCTCCTCTCTGGGGATAATAAAAACTAACCAGCGAACTGACAGAGGGCCTGACCCCCCCATCCACATCGACCACACACACAAAAGAAACCGTACCCTCCAGCTACTAATTATAATGCTAACTTGCAAAATTTCCCTGCATTTCAAAACAATGCAAAAATGGTGGTGGGATGATACTTAGAAGAATGGCTTCTTGTCTGTCTCCACTAACAAAAATAGGCAACACTAAGTCAGCTACTCCACAGCATAGTTATGTCCGTCGCAGCCTTCTTGGGTTTCAGGAGGCACATACAAACGTTATCAAAATTATGGTGAAACGCTGAACACCTGCAAATAATTTTCAACGTAGTGGTTAATTGAAAAGCTCTGCGGTATACTTCTTGGAACAAGCCAGATACCTGTTCCCACGCAAAGAGGAGTATATAGAACCATGGTTGATTTCCAGCTGATGAAGTAAAGGATTATTAAAGGAACGGGATGACCATGGGGATCATCGTTAATTCTCTGAAACAGAATCCGCCCTTTTCACCTGCAAAACACATGCCCACTTCTCCTCTCTGGGGATAATAAAAACTAACCAGCAAACTGACAGAGGGCCTCACCCCCCCATTCACATCGACCACACACAAAAAAAGTACGTACCCTCCAGCTACTACTTATAATGCTAACTTGCAAAATTTCCCTGCATTTTAAAACAATGTAAAAATGGTGGTGGGATGATACTTAGAATAATGGCTTCTTGTCAGTCTCCACTAACAAAATTAGGCAACACCAAGTCAGCTACTCCTCAGCATAGTTATGTCCGTCGCAGACTTCTTGGGTTTCAGGAGGCACAAACAAACGTTATCACAATTATGGTGAAACGCTGAACACCTGCAAATAATTTTCAACGTACTGGTTAATTGAAAAGCTCTGCGGCATACTTCTTGGAACAAGCCAGTTACCTGTTCCCACGCAAAGAGGAGTATAGAGAACCATGGTGGATTTCCAGCAGATGAAGTAAAGGATTATTAAAGGAACGGGATGACCATGGGGATCATCGTTAATTCTCTGAAACAGAATCCGCCCTTTTCACCTGCCAAACACATGCCCACTTCTCCTCTCTGGGGATAATAAAAACTAACCAGCGAACTGACAGAGGGCCTGACCCCCCCATCCACATCGACCACACACAAAAAAAACCGTACCCTCCAGCTTCTAATTATAATGCTAACTTGCAAAATTTACCTGCATTTTAAAACAATTGAAAAATGGTGGTGGGATGATACTTAGAAGAATGGCTTCTTGTCTGTCTCCACTAACAAAAATAGGCAACACCAAGTCAGCTACTCCTCAGCATACTTATGTCCGTCGCAGCCTTCTTGAGTTTCAGGAGGCACATACAAACGTTATCAGAATTATGGTGAAACGCTGAAAACCTGCAAATAATTTTCAACGTACTGGTTAATTTGAAAACTCTCCAGCATACTTCTTGGAACAAGCCAGGTACCTGTGCCCATACATAGAGGAGTATATAGAAACATGGTGGAATCCCAGCTGATGAAGCAAAGGATTTTTAAAAGAATCAGATGACCGTGCGGATCCTGTTTAATTCTCTGTAACAGAATTCGCACTTTTCACCTGCCAAACACATGCCCACTACGCTTCTCTGGGGATAATAAAAACACACCAGCGATCTGGCAGAGGGCCTGAACACCCATCCTGACCGACCCCACAAAAAAAAAAGTAGCCTCCAGCTACTAATTATAATGCCAATTTGCAAAATTTCCCTGCATTTTTAAACAATGGAGAAATGATGGTGGAATGATACTTAGAAGAATGGCTTCTTGTCAGTCTCCACTGACAAAAATAGGCAACACCAAGTCAGCTACGCCTCAGCATAGTTATGTCCGTAGCAGCCATATTTGGTTTCAGTAGGCACATACACACGTTATCACAATTATGGTGAAACGCTGAAAACCTGCAAAGGATTTTCAACATACTGGTTAATTGAAAAGCTCTGAGGCATACTTCTTGGAACAAGCCAGTTTCCTGTGCCCAAGCATAGAGAAGTATATAGAACCATGGTGGATTCCCAGCTCATGAAGCAAAGGATTCTTAAAGGAACGGGATTACCATGCGGATCCTGTTTAATTCTCTGAAACAGATCCGCAGTTTTCACCTGCCATACTAATACCCACTTCTCCTCTCTGGGGATAATAAAAACAAACCAGCGAACTGACAGAGGGCCTGACCAACACATCCACACCGACCCCACAGGAAAAAAAAAAAAAACACCGTAGCCTCCAGCTACTAATTATAATGCTAACTTGCAAAATTTCCCTGCATTTTAAAACAATGGAAAATGATGGTGAGATGATACTTAGAGGAATGGATTCTTGTCAGTCTCCACTAACAAAAATAGGCAAAACCAAGTCAGCTACGCCTCAACATAGTTATTTTCGTGGCAGCCATCTTCAGTTTCAGGAGGCACAAACAAACGTTATCACAATTATGGTGAAATGCTGAACACCTGCAAATAATTTTCAACGTAGTGGTTAATTGAAAAGCTCTGCTGTATACTTCTTGGAACAAGCCAGTTACCTGTTCCCACGCAAAGAGGAGTATATAGAACCATGGTGGATTTCCAGCTGATGAAGTAAAGGATTATTAAAGGAACGGGATGAGCATGGGGATCATCGTTAATTCTCTGAAACAGAATCCGCCCTTTTTACCTGCCAAACACATGCCCACTTGTCCTCTCTGGGGATAATAAAAACTAACCAGCGAACTGACAGAGGGCCTGACCCCCCCATCCACATCGACCACACACACAAAAGAAACCGTACCCTCCAGCTACTAATTATAATGCTAACTTGCAAAATTTCCCTGCATTTCAAAACAATGCAAAAATGGTGGTGGGATGATACTTAGAAGAATGGCTTCTTGTCTGTCTCCACTAACAAAAATAGGCAACACTAAGTCAGCTACTCCACAGCATAGTTATGTCCGTCGCAGCCTTCTTGGGTTTCAGGAGGCACATACAAACGTTATCAAAATTATGGTGAAACGCTGAACACCTGCAAATAATTTTCAACGTAGTAGTTAATTGAAAAGCTCTGCGGTATACTTCTTGGAACAAGCCAGATACCTGTTCCCACGCAAAGAGGAGTATATAGAACCATGGTTGATTTCCAGCTGATGAAGTAAAGGATTCTTAAAGGAATGAGATGACCATGCGGATCCTGTTTAATTCTCTGAAACAGATTCCGCACTTTTCACCTGCCAAACACAATCCCACTACTCTTCTCTGGGGATAATAAAAACAAACCAGTGATCTGACAGAGGGCCTGAACACACATCCTGAGCGCCCCCACAAAAAAAAAAGTACCCTGCAGCTACTAACTATAATGCCAATTTGCAAAATTTCCCTGCATTTTTAAACAATGGAGAAATGATGGTGGGACGATACTTAGAATAATGGCTTCTTGTCAGTCTCCACTGACAAAAATAGGCAACACCAAGTCAGCTACGCCTCGGCATAGTTATGTCCGTAGCAGCCATATTTGGTTTCAGTGGGCACATACACACGTTATCACAATTATGGTGAAACGCTGAAAACCTGCAAAGGATTTTCAACATACTGGTTAATTGAAAAGCTCTGAGGCATACTTCTTGGAACAAGCCAGTTTCCTGTGCCCACACATAGAGAAGTATATAGAACCATGGTGGATTCCCAGCTCATGAAGCAAAGAATTCTTAAAGGAACGGGATTACCATGCGGATCCTGTTTAATTCTCTGAAACAGATCCGCAGTTTTCACCTGACATACTAATACCCACTTCTCCTCTCTGGGGATAATAAAAACAAACCAGCGAACTTTCAGAGGGCCTCAGCCCCCCATCCACATCGACCACACACACACACAAAAAAAACCGTACCCTCCAGCTACTAATTATAATGCTAACTTGCAAAATTTTCCTGCATTTTAAAACAATGGAAAAATGGTGGTGGGATGATACTTAGAAGAATGGCTTCTTGTCAGTCTCCACTAACAAAAATAGGCAACACCAAGTCAGCTACTCCTCAGCATAGTTATGTCCGTCGCAGCCTTCTTGGGTTTCAGGAGGCACATACAAACGTTATCAAAATTATGGTGAAACGCTGAAAACCCGCAAATAATTTTCAACGTACTGGTTAATTTGAAAACTCTCCAGCATACTTCTTGGAACAAGCCAGGTACCTGTGCCCACGCATAGAGGAGTATATAGAAACATGGTGGAATCCCAGCTGATGAAGCAAAAGATTCTTAAAGGAATCAGATGACCATGCGGATCCTGTTTAATTCTCTGAAACAGAATCCGCACTTTTCACCTGCCAAACACATGCCCACTTATCCTCTCTGGGGATAATGAAAACTAACCAGCGAACTGACAGAGGGCCTGACCCCCCCCATCCACATCGACCACACACACAAAAAAAAAACCGTACCCTCCAGCTACTAATTATAATGCTAACTTCCAAAATTTCCCTTCATTTTTAACCAACGGAAAAATGATGGCGGCATGATACTTAGAAGAATGGCTTCTTGTCTGTCTCCACTAACAAAAATCGGCAAAACCAAGTCAGCTACGCCTCAGCTTAGTTATGTCTGTGGCAGCCATCTTGGGTTTCAAGGCACATACAAACGTTGTCGTAATTATGATGAAACGCTGAACACCTGCAAATAATTTTCAATGTACTTTTTATTTGGAAAGCTCTGTGGCATACTTCTTGGAACAAGCCAGTAACCTGTGCCCACCCATACGGGAGTATATAGAACCATGGTGGTTTCCCAGCTGATGAAGCAAAGGATTCTTAAAGGAAGCGGATGACTATGCGGATCCTGTTTAATTCTTTGAAACAGAATCCGCGCTTTTCACCTGCCAACAACATGCCCACTTCTCCTCTCTGGGGATAATAAAAACAAACCAGCGAACATCTAGAGGGCCTTGCACCCCCATCCACACCGACCCCACAAAAAAAAAAAAGTACCCTCCAGCTACTAATTATAATACTAACTTGCAAAATTTCCCTGCATTTTGAAACAATGCAAAAATGGTGGTGGGATGATACTTAGAAGAATGGCTTCTTGTCAGTCTCCACTAACAAAAATAGGCAACACCAAGTCAGCTACTCCGCAGCATAGTTATGTCCGTCGCAGCCTTCTTGGGTTTCAGGAGGCACAAACAAACGTTATCACAATTATGGTGAAACGCTGAACACCTGCAAATAATTTTCAACGTAGTGGTTAATTGAAAAGCTCTGCGGCATACTTCTTGGAACAAGCCAGTGACCTGTTCCCACGCAAAGAGGAGTATATAGAACCATGGTGGGTTTCCAGCTGATGAAGTTAAGGATTATTAAAGGAACGGGATTACCATGGGGATCATCGTTAATTCTCTGAAACAGAATCCGCCCTTTTCACCTGCCAAACACATGCCCACTTCTCCTCTCTGGGGATAATAAAAACTAACCAGCGAACTGACAGAGGGCCTGACCCCCCCCATCCACATCGACCACACACAAAAAAAAACCGTACCCTCCAGCTACTAATTATACTGCTAACTTGCAAAATTTCCCTGCATTTTAAAACAATGGAAAAATGGTGGTGCGATGATACTTAGAAGAATGGCTTCTTGTCAGTCTCCACTAACAAAAATAGGCAACACCAAGTCAGCTACTCCGCAGCATAGTTATGTCCGTCGCAGCCTTCTTGGGTTTCAGGAGGCACATACAAACGTTATCAAAATTATGGTGAAACGCTGAAAACCCGCAAATAATTTTCAACGTACTGGTTAATTTGAAAACTCTCCAGCATACTTCTTGGAACAAGCCAGGTACCTGTGCCCATGCATAGAGGAGTATATAGAAACATGGTGGAATCCCAGCTTATGAAGCAAAGGATTCTTAAAGGAATGAGATGACCATGCGGATCCTGTTTAATTCTCTGAAACAGAATCTGCACTTTTCACCTGCCAAACACATGCCCACTTCTCCTCTCTGGGGATAATAAAAACAAACCAGTGAATTGACAGATGGCCTTATCAACCCATCCACACTGACCCCACAAAAAAAAAAAGTACCCTCCAGCTACTAATTATAATGCTAACTTGCAAAATTTTCCTGCATTTTTAAACAATGGAAAAATGATGGTGGGATGATACTTAGATGAATGGCTTCTTGTCACTCTCCACTAACAAAAATCGGCAAAACCAAGTCAGCTACGCCTCAGCATACTTATGCTCTTGGCAGCGATATTGGGTTTCAGGAGACACATACAAACGTTATGAGAATTACGGTGAAACGCTGAAAACCTGCAAATAATTTTCAACGTACTGCTTAATTGAAAAGCTCTGCGGCATACTTCTTGGAACAAGCCAGTTACCTGTGCCCACACATAGAGGAGTATATAGACCCATGGTGGATTCTCAGCTGATGAAGCAAAAGTTTCCTAAAGGAACGGGATGAGCATGCCGATCCTGTTTCATTCTCTGAAACAGAATCCGAACTTTTCACCTGCCAAACACATGCCCACTTCTCCTCTCTGGGGATAATAAAAACTAACCAGCGAACTGACCGAGGGCCTGACCCCCCCATCCACATCGACCACACACAAAAAAAACCCGTACCCTCCAGCTACTAATTATAATGCTAACTTGCAAAATTTCCCTGCCTTTTAAAACAATGGAAAAATGGTGGTGGGATGATACTTGAAGAATGGCTTCTTGTCTGTCTCCACTAACAAAAATAGGCAACACCAAGTCAGCTACTCCTCAGCATAGTTATGTCCGTCGCAGCCTTCTTGGGTTTCAGGAGGCACATACAAACGTTATAAAAATTATGGTGAAACGCTGAAAACCTGCAAATAATTTTCAACGTACTGGTTAATTTGAAATCTCTCCAGCATACTTCTTGGAACAAGCCAGGTACCTGTGCCCACGCATAGAGGAGTATATAGAAACATGGTGGAATCCCAGCTGATGAAGCAAAGGATTCTTAAAGGAATGAGATGACCATGCGGATCCTGTTTAATTCTCTGAAACAGAATCCGCACTTTTCACCTGCCAAACACATGCCCACTTCTCCTCTCTGGGGATAATAAAAACAAACCAGTGAATTGACAGATGGCCTGACCAACCCATCCACACTGACCCCACAAAAAAAAAAAAAAGTACCCTCCAGCTACTAATTATAATGCTAACTTGCATAATTTCCCTGCATTTTTAAACAATGGGAAAATTGGTGGTGGGATGATACTTAGAAGAATGGCTTCTTGTCAGTCTCCACTAACAAAAATAGGCAACACGAAGTCAGCTACGCCTCAGCATACTTATGTCCTTGGCAGCCATATTGGGTTTCAGGAGACACATACAAACGTTATCAAAATTATGGTGAAACGCTGAAAACCTGCAAATAATTTTCAACGTACTGCTTAATTGAAAACCTCTGCGGCATACTTCTTGGAACAAGCCAGTTACCTGTGCCCACACATAGAGGAGTATATAGAACCATGGTGGCTTCCCAGCTCATGAAGCAAAAGTTTCCAAAAGGAACGGGATGAGCATGCGGATCCTGTTTCATTCTCTGAAACAGAATCCGAACTTTTCACCTGCGAAACACATGCCCACTACTCTTCTCTGGGGATAATAAAAACAAACCATCGATCTGACAGAGGGCCTGAACACCCATCCTGACCGACCCCACAAAAAAAAAAAGTACCCTCCAGCTACTAATTATAATGCCAATTTGCAAAATTTCCCTGCATTTTTAAACAATGGAGAAATGATAGTGGGATGGTACTTAGAAGAATGGCTTCTTGTCAGTCTCCACTGACAAAAATAGGCAACACCAAGTCAGCTACGCCTCAGCATAGTTATGTCCGTAGCAGCCATATTTGGTTTCAGTAGGCACATACACACGTTATCACAACTATGGTAAAACGCTGAAAACCTGCAAAGGATTTTCAACATACTGGTTAATTGAAAATCTCTGAGGCATACTTCTTGTAACAAGCCAGTTTCCTGTGCCCACACATAGAGAAGTATATAGAACCATGGTGGATTCCCAACTCATGAAGCAAAGGATTCTTAAAGGAACGGGATTACCATGCGGAGCCTGTTTAATTCTCTGAAACAGATCCGCAGTTTTCACCTGCCATACTAATACCCACTTCTCCTCTCTGGGGATAATAAAAACAAACCAGCGAACTGACAGAGGGCCAGACCAACACATCCACATCGACCACACAGGAAAAAAAAGAAACACACCGTAGCCTCCAGCTACTAATTATAATGCTAACTTGCAAAATTTTCCTGCATTTTTAAACAATGGAAAAATGATGGTGAGATGATACTTAGAAGAATGGATTCTTGTCAGTCTCCACTAACAAAAATAGGCAAAGCCAAGTCAGCTACGCCTCAGCATCGTTATGTTCGTGGCAGCCATCTTGGGTTTCAGGAGGCACAAATAAACGTTATCACAATTATGGTGAAATGCTGAACACCTGCAAATAATTTTCAACGTAGTGGTTAATTGAAAAGCTCTGCGGCATACTTCCTGGAACAAGCCAGTTACCTGTTCCCATGCAAAGAGGAGTATATAGAACCATGGTGGATTTCCAGTTGATGAAGTAAAGGATTATTAAAGGAACGGGATGACCATGGGGATCATCGTTAATTCTCTGAAACAGAATCCGCCCTTTTCACCTGCCAAACACATGCCCACTTCTCCTCTCTGGGGATAATAAAAACTAACCAGCGAACTGACAGAGGGCCTGACCCCCCCCATCCACATCGACCACACACACAAAAAAAAACCTTACCCTCCAGCTACTAATTATAATGCCAATTTGCAAAATTTTCCTGCATTTTTAAACAATGGAGAAATGATGGCGGCATTATACTTAGAAGAATGGCTTCTTGTCAGTCTCCACTAACAAAAATCGGCAAAACCAAGTCAGCTACGCCTCGGCATAGTTATGTCTGTGGCAGCCATCTTGGGTTTCAAGTCACATACAAACGTTGTCGCAATTATGATGAAACGCTGAACACCTGCAAATAATTTTCAATGTACTTTTTATTTTTAAACCTCTGTGGCATACTTCTTGGAACAAGCCAGTCACCTGTGCCCACCCATACGGAAGTATATAGAACCATGGTGGTTTCCCAGCTGATGAAGCAAAGGATTCTTAAAGGAAGCGGATGACTATGCGGATCCTGTTTAATTCTTTGAAACAGAATCCGCACTTTTCACCTGCCAACAACATGCCCACTTCTCCTCTCTGGGGATAATAAAAACAAACCAGCGAACATCTAGAGGGCCTTGCACCCCCATCCACACCGACACCACAAAAAAAAAAAAGTACCCTCCAGCTACTAATTATAATGCTAACTTGCACAATTTCCCTGCATTTTTAAACAATGGAAAAATCATGGTGGGATTATACTTAAAAGAATGGCTTCTTGTCAGTCTCCACTGACAAAAATAGGAAACACCAAGTGAGCTACGCCTCAGCATAGTTATGTCCGTGGCAGCCATCTTGGGTTTCAGCAGGCACATACAAACCTTATCACAATTATGGTGAAACGCTGAAAACCTGCAAATAATTTTCAACGTAGTGGTTAATTGAAAAGCTCTGCGGCATACTTCTTGGAACAAGCCAGGTACCTGTGCCCACGCATAGAGGAGTATATAGAACCATGGTGGATTCTCAGCTGATGAAGCAAAGGATTCTTTTTTTTTTTTTTTTTTTTTTTTTGTTGAGACAGAGTCTCAATTTGTTGCCCAGGCTAGAGTGAGTGCCGTGGCGTCAGCTCACAGCAACCTCAGACTCCTCGGCTTAAACGATCCTACTGCCTCAGCCTCCCGAGTAGCTGGGACTACAGGCATGCGCCACTATGCCCGGCTAATTTTTTCTATATAGATTTTTAGTTGTCCTTATAATGTCTTTCTATTTTTAGTAGAGACGGGGTCTCGCTCTTGCTCAGGCTGGTCTTGAACTCCTGACCTCGAGCGATCCACCCGCCTCGGCCTCCCACAGTGCTAGGATTACAGGCGTGAGCCACCGCGCCCTTCCAGGATTCTTAAAGGAACGGGATGACCATGCGAATGCTGTTTAATTCTCTGAAAGAGTATCCGCACTTTTCAGCTGCCATCAAATGCCAACTTCCCCTCTCTGGGGATAATAAAAACAAACCAGCAAATTTATAGAGGGCCTGAGCCCCCCATCGACACCGACCCGACGAAAAAAAAAAAAAAACGTACCCTCCAGCTACTAATTATAAAGCTAACTTGCAAAATTTCCCTGCATTTTTTAACAATGGAAAAATGACGGTGGGCTTATACTTAGAATGGCTTCTTGTTAGTCTCCGCTGACAAAAATAGGCAACACCAAGTCGGCTACACCTCAGCATAGTTATGTCCGTGGCAGCCATCTTGGGTTTCAGGAGGCACATACAAACGTTATTACAATTAGGGTGAAATGCTGAAAACCTGCAAATAATTTTCAACGTACTGGTTAATTGAAAAGCTCTGCGGCATAGTTCTTGGAACAAGCCAGTTACCTGTGCCAACGCATAGAGGAGTGTATAGAACCATGGTGGATTCCCAGCTGATGAAGCAAAGGATTCTTAAAGGAATGGGATGACCATGTGGATCCTGTTTAATTCTCTGAAATAGAATCCACACTTTTCACCTGCCAAACACATGCCCACTTGTCCTCTCTGGGGATAATAAAAGAAAACCAGCGAACTCACAGAGGGCCTGAAACGCCCATCCACTCCTACCCCACAAAAAAAGAAAAAAAAATACGTACCCTACATCTAATTATAATACTAACTTGCAAAATTTCCCTCCATTTTTACGCAATGGAAAAATGATGGTGGGATGATACTTAGAAGAATGTCTTCTTGTCAGTCTCCACTAACAAAAATAGGCATCAACAAGTCAGCTATGCCTCAGCATATTTATATCCGTGGCAGCCAACTTGGGTTTAAGGAGGCACATTCAAACGTTATCACAATTACGGTTAAACATGCTAAAAACCTGACAATTCTAAAAGTACTGGTTAATTCAAAAGCTCTGTCGCATACTTCTTGGAACAAGCCAGTTACCTGTGCCCATGCAAAGAGAGGTCTAGAGAACCATGGTGGATTCCCAGGTGATGAATCAAAGGATTCTTAAAGGAACAGGCTCAAAAGTGCAGATCCTGTTTCAGTCTAAGTGTGAAACAGGATCCGCACATTTTGCCTGCAACACACATTCGCCCTTCTCATCTCTAGGGATAACAAAAACAGCCCATCGGATTTACAGATGCCCTGCCCCCGGCCCCCACCACCCCACACAAAATAGTCTGCTCCAGCGACTCGTCCTTATGCTATCTGGTGAAAGGTCATAAGCCCTTTAAAAAACTGGAGATAGGATGGTAGAATTATACCTAAAAGACTGGCTTATTGCCAGATTCCCATACCAAGTATTGGCAACAGCAAGTGACGTAGGCCTCAGCATAGGTTTGTCCATGGCAGCCATCTTGGGTTTAAGGAGACACAGATGAACCTTATAACAATTATAATAAAAGGTGCTGCGAAAGCTGTTAAATAATTCTCATGGTAGTGGTTATTTCAAAAGCTCTGCGGCATACTTCTTTGAACTAGCCAGTTAACTGGGCCCACGCATAGTGCGGTGTAGAGAACTATGGTGGATTCCCAGCTGATGAAGCAAAGGATTCTTAAAGGAACAGGATGAACATGCGGATCCTGTTTCATACTCTGAAACAGGATCTGCACTTTTCACCTGCCAAACACATGCCCACTTCTCCTCTCTGGGGATAATAAAAAGAAACCACAGAACTGGCGGAGGGCTTGCCGCACCAGCCCCCAGACCCCACATAAAAACTTCCCGTCCAGCGACTCCTTGTTATTCTAACTGCCAAAAGGTGCTCTGACTTTTAAAATAGTGGAGAAGGATGGTGAAATGATACTTAAAAGAATGTATTCTTTCCAGTCTCCAGTACCAAGGATCGGCCACACAAAGTGAGCTCGGCCTCAGCATAGTTTTGTCCATGGCAGCCATCTCGAGACGAACCTTATGACAATTATGATGAAAGGTGCTGCAAAACCTGGCAAATAATTCTCAACGTAGTGGTTTTTTCAAAAGCTCTGTGGAATACTTCTTGGAACCCGGCAGTTTTCTGGGCCCACGCATAGAGGGGTCTAGAGAACCATGATGGATTCCCAGGTGATGAATCAAAGGATTCTTAAAGGAACAGGCTGAAAAGTGCGGATCCTGTTTCAGTCTGAGACTAAAACACTATATGCACTTTTTGCCTGCAACACACATGCCCACTTCTCCTCTCTAGAGATAATAAAAACAATCAATCGGATTGACAGATGTCCTCCCCCGCCCCCCAACACTGTACACAAAAAGGTCCCCTCCAGCGACTCATCCTTATGCTATCTGGCGAAAGGTCCTCTGCGTTTTAAAATAATGAAGATAGGATGGTGGAATTATACTTAAAATACTGGCCTTTTGCCAGACTCCCATACCAATTATTGGCAACAGGAAGTGACCTAGGTGTCAGCATAGGTTTGTCCGTGGCTGCCATCTAGGGTTTTAGGAAGCACAGATGAACCTTATCAAAATTATGGTAAAAGTGCTGGAAAAGCTGGCAAATAATTTCCATAGTAGTGGTTATTTCAAAAGCTCTGAGGAAAACTTCTTGGAACCAGGCAGTTTTCTGTGTGCACTAAAAGAGGGGTCTAGAGAACCATGGTGGATTCCCAGCTGATGAAGCAAAGGATTCTTAATGGAACGGGGTGAAAAGTGCAGATCCTGTGTCTGTCTAAGACTGAAACAGGACGCACACTTTTCACCTGCCACACACATGCCCACTTTTCCTCTCTGGGGATAATAAAAACAAACCAGCGACCTGACAAAGGGCCTGCCCCCCTTCCACCCACGCAGATCCCCCCAAAAAAAATTCCCCTCCAGCTACTAATTATTATGCTAACTTGCAAAATTTCCCTGCATTTTTAAACAATGGAGAAAGGACGGTGGAGTGATACTTAGAAGAATGGCTTCTTGTCAGTCTCCACTAACAAAAATAGGCAACACCAAGTCAGCTACGCCTCAGCATAGTTATGCCCGTGGCAGCCATGTTGGGTTTAAGGAGGCACATACAAACTTTATCATAATTATGGTGAAACGTGCTGAAAACCCGGCAAATAATTCTCAACGTACTGTTTAATTCAAAAGCTCTGTGGCATACTTCTTGGAAGAAGCCAGTTACCTGGGCCCACGCATAGAGGGGTCTAGAGAACCATGGTGGATTCCAAGGTGATGAATCTAAGGATTCTTAAAGGAACAGGCTGAAAAGTGCAGATCCTGACTGAAACAGGATTCTGACTTTTTGCCTGCAACACACATGCCCACTTCTCCTCTCTAGGGATAACAAAAACAACCCATCGGATTGACAGATGGCCTGCCCCCGCCCCCCACCACCCCACACAAAATCGTGCCCTCCAGCGACTGATCCTTATTCTATCTGGCAATACGTCCTCTGCCTTTTAAATTAATGGAGATAGAATGGTGGAATTATACCTAAAAGACTGGCTTATTGCCAGACTCCCATACCAAGTATTCTCAACAGCAAGTCACCTAGGCCTCAGCACACGTTTGTCCCTGGCAGCCATCTTGGGTTTAAGGAGGCACAGATGAACCTTATCACAATTATGGTGAAAGGTGCTGCAAAAGCGGTCAAGTAATTCTCATGGTAGTGGTTACTTGAAAAGCTCTGCGGCATAATTCTTTGAACTAGCCAGTTAACTGGGCCCACGCATAGAGCAGTCTAGAGGCCCATGGTGGATTCCCAGCTGATGAAGCAAGGGATTCTTAATGGAACGGGGTGAAAAGTGCGGTTTCTGTTTCAGTCTAAGACAGAAACGGGGTCCGAACTTTTCACCTGCCACACACATGCCCACTTCTCCGGTCTGGGGAAAATAAAAACAATCCAGCGAACTGACAGAGGGCCTGCGCCCCCCACCCACACTGACCCCACAAATAAAAATGTCCCCTCCAGCTACTAATTATTATGCTAACTTGCAAAGGTTTCCGTGCATTTTAAAATAATGGGGAAAGTATGGTGGAATGATACTTAAAAGAATGGCCTCCTTCCAGCCTCCAGTAACAAGTGTCGTGAAATCCAAGTGACCTAGGCCTCAGCATAGTTTTCTCCGTGGCAGCCATCTTGTGTTTAAGGAGGCACAGACGATCCTTATCACAATTATGGTGATATGTGCTGCAGAAACTGGCAAATAATTCTACACGTAGTGTTTATCTCAAAAGCTGTGCAGCATACATCTTGGTACAGGCCAGTTCATGGGCCCATGCATGGAGGGTTCTAAGGAACCATGGTGGATTCCCAGCTGATGAATCAAAGGATTTTTAATGGAACCAGCTGAAAAGTGCGGATACTGTTTCAGTCTAACTGAAACAGGATCCGCACATTTCACCTGCCACAAATATATCCACTTCCCTGTCTGGGCATAATAAACACAAACAACCAGACTGACAGAGGGACTGTCCCTCAAACCACCCCGATCCCACCCAAAAACATCCTCTCCGTTGACTCATCCTTATGCTAACTGCCGAAAGTTGCTCACCTTTTAATATAAGGGAGAAAGGATGGTGCAATGATAATTAAAAGACTGGATTCTTGTCAGACTCCCGTACCAAGTATTGGCAACACCAAGCGAGAGAACCCTCAGTATAGGTTTGTCCATGGAAGCCATCTAGGGTTTAAGGAAGCACAAATGAACCTTATCAAAATTATGGTAAAAGTGCTGGAAAAGCTGGCAAATAATTTCCATGGTAGTGGTTATTTCAAATGCTCTGTGGCATACTTCTTTGAACTAGCCTGTTAAGTGGGCCCACACATAGTGGGGTGTAGAGAACTATGGTGGATTCCCAGCTGATGAAGCAAAGGATTCTTAAAGGAACAGGATGAAAAGTGCCGATCCTGTATCAGTCTAAGACTGAAACAGGATCCACACTTTTCACTTGCCACACACATGTCCACTTTTCCTCTCCGGGGATAATAAAAACAAACCACTGGACTGACAGAGGGCCTGGCTCTGCCTCTCCCACCCCACACAAAAACGTTTCCTCCAGCGACTCATCCTTAAGCTAAATGGCAATAGGTGCTCTGCCTTTTAAAATAGTTGTGAAAGGAAGGTGGAATGATACTTAAAGGAATGGCTTCTTGCCACGGACCAGTACCAATTATCGGCAACTCCAAGGGAGATTGGCCTAACCGTAGTTTTTTCTGTGGAAGACAGCTTGGGTTTCAGGATGCACTGCCTAACCTTTTCACAATCATTGTGAAAGTTGCTGCAAAAACTGGCAAATAATACTCAATGTAGTGGTTATTTCCAAAGCTCTGCGGCATACTTCTTGGAACTAGCCAGTTACCTGGGCCCACGCAAAGAGGAGTATAGAGAACCATGGTGGATTTCCAGCAGATGAAGTAAAGGATTATTAAAGGAACGGGATCACCATGGGGATCATCGTTAATTCTCTGAAACAGAATCCGCCCTTTTCACCTGCCAAACACATGCCCACTTCTCCTCTCTGGGGATAATAAAAACTAACCAGCGAACTGACAGAGGGCCTGACCCCCCCCATCCACATCGACCACACACACAAAAAAAAACCGTACCCTCCAGCTACTAATTATAATGCCAATTTGCAAAATTTTCCTGCATTTTTAAACAATGGAGAAATGATGGCGGCATTATACTTAGAAGAATGGCTTCTTGTCAGTCTCCACTAACAAAAATCGGCAAAACCAAGTCAGCTACGCCTCGGCATAGTTATGTCTGTGGCAGCCATCTTGGGTTTCAAGTCACATACAAACGTTGTCGCAATTATGATGAAACGCTGAACACCTGCAAATAATTTTCAATGTACTTTTTATTTTTAAACCTCTGTGGCATACTTCTTGGAACAAGCCAGTCACCTGTGCCCACCCATACGGAAGTATATAGAACCATGGTGGTTTCCCAGCTGATGAAGCAAAGGATTCTTAAAGGAAGCGGATGACTATGCGGATCCTGTTTAATTCTTTGAAACAGAATCCGCACTTTTCACCTGCCAACAACATGCCCACTTCTCCTCTCTGGGGATAATAAAAACAAACCAGCGAACATCTAGAGGGCCTTGCACCCCCATCCACACCGACACCACAAAAAAAAAAAAGTACCCTCCAGCTACTAATTATAATGCTAACTTGCACAATTTCCCTGCATTTTTAAACAATGGAAAAATCATGGTGGGATTATACTTAAAAGAATGGCTTCTTGTCAGTCTCCACTGACAAAAATAGGAAACACCAAGTGAGCTACGCCTCAGCATAGTTATGTCCGTGGCAGCCATCTTGGGTTTCAGCAGGCACATACAAACCTTATCACAATTATGGTGAAACGCTGAAAACCTGCAAATAATTTTCAACGTAGTGGTTAATTGAAAAGCTCTGCGGCATACTTCTTGGAACAAGCCAGGTACCTGTGCCCACGCATAGAGGAGTATATAGAACCATGGTGGATTCTCAGCTGATGAAGCAAAGGATTCTTTTTTTTTTTTTTTTTTTTTTTTTGTTGAGACAGAGTCTCAATTTGTTGCCCAGGCTAGAGTGAGTGCCGTGGCGTCAGCTCACAGCAACCTCAGACTCCTCGGCTTAAACGATCCTACTGCCTCAGCCTCCCGAGTAGCTGGGACTACAGGCATGCGCCACTATGCCCGGCTAATTTTTTCTATATAGATTTTTAGTTGTCCTTATAATGTCTTTCTATTTTTAGTAGAGACGGGGTCTCGCTCTTGCTCAGGCTGGTCTTGAACTCCTGACCTCGAGCGATCCACCCGCCTCGGCCTCCCACAGTGCTAGGATTACAGGCGTGAGCCACCGCGCCCTTCCAGGATTCTTAAAGGAACGGGATGACCATGCGAATGCTGTTTAATTCTCTGAAAGAGTATCCGCACTTTTCAGCTGCCATCAAATGCCAACTTCCCCTCTCTGGGGATAATAAAAACAAACCAGCAAATTTATAGAGGGCCTGAGCCCCCCATCGACACCGACCCGACGAAAAAAAAAAAAAAACGTACCCTCCAGCTACTAATTATAAAGCTAACTTGCAAAATTTCCCTGCATTTTTTAACAATGGAAAAATGACGGTGGGCTTATACTTAGAATGGCTTCTTGTTAGTCTCCGCTGACAAAAATAGGCAACACCAAGTCGGCTACACCTCAGCATAGTTATGTCCGTGGCAGCCATCTTGGGTTTCAGGAGGCACATACAAACGTTATTACAATTAGGGTGAAATGCTGAAAACCTGCAAATAATTTTCAACGTACTGGTTAATTGAAAAGCTCTGCGGCATAGTTCTTGGAACAAGCCAGTTACCTGTGCCAACGCATAGAGGAGTGTATAGAACCATGGTGGATTCCCAGCTGATGAAGCAAAGGATTCTTAAAGGAATGGGATGACCATGTGGATCCTGTTTAATTCTCTGAAATAGAATCCACACTTTTCACCTGCCAAACACATGCCCACTTGTCCTCTCTGGGGATAATAAAAGAAAACCAGCGAACTCACAGAGGGCCTGAAACGCCCATCCACTCCTACCCCACAAAAAAAGAAAAAAAAATACGTACCCTACATCTAATTATAATACTAACTTGCAAAATTTCCCTCCATTTTTACGCAATGGAAAAATGATGGTGGGATGATACTTAGAAGAATGTCTTCTTGTCAGTCTCCACTAACAAAAATAGGCATCAACAAGTCAGCTATGCCTCAGCATATTTATATCCGTGGCAGCCAACTTGGGTTTAAGGAGGCACATTCAAACGTTATCACAATTACGGTTAAACATGCTAAAAACCTGACAATTCTAAAAGTACTGGTTAATTCAAAAGCTCTGTCGCATACTTCTTGGAACAAGCCAGTTACCTGTGCCCATGCAAAGAGAGGTCTAGAGAACCATGGTGGATTCCCAGGTGATGAATCAAAGGATTCTTAAAGGAACAGGCTCAAAAGTGCAGATCCTGTTTCAGTCTAAGTGTGAAACAGGATCCGCACATTTTGCCTGCAACACACATTCGCCCTTCTCATCTCTAGGGATAACAAAAACAGCCCATCGGATTTACAGATGCCCTGCCCCCGGCCCCCACCACCCCACACAAAATAGTCTGCTCCAGCGACTCGTCCTTATGCTATCTGGTGAAAGGTCATAAGCCCTTTAAAAAACTGGAGATAGGATGGTAGAATTATACCTAAAAGACTGGCTTATTGCCAGATTCCCATACCAAGTATTGGCAACAGCAAGTGACGTAGGCCTCAGCATAGGTTTGTCCATGGCAGCCATCTTGGGTTTAAGGAGACACAGATGAACCTTATAACAATTATAATAAAAGGTGCTGCGAAAGCTGTTAAATAATTCTCATGGTAGTGGTTATTTCAAAAGCTCTGCGGCATACTTCTTTGAACTAGCCAGTTAACTGGGCCCACGCATAGTGCGGTGTAGAGAACTATGGTGGATTCCCAGCTGATGAAGCAAAGGATTCTTAAAGGAACAGGATGAACATGCGGATCCTGTTTCATACTCTGAAACAGGATCTGCACTTTTCACCTGCCAAACACATGCCCACTTCTCCTCTCTGGGGATAATAAAAAGAAACCACAGAACTGGCGGAGGGCTTGCCGCACCAGCCCCCAGACCCCACATAAAAACTTCCCGTCCAGCGACTCCTTGTTATTCTAACTGCCAAAAGGTGCTCTGACTTTTAAAATAGTGGAGAAGGATGGTGAAATGATACTTAAAAGAATGTATTCTTTCCAGTCTCCAGTACCAAGGATCGGCCACACAAAGTGAGCTCGGCCTCAGCATAGTTTTGTCCATGGCAGCCATCTCGAGACGAACCTTATGACAATTATGATGAAAGGTGCTGCAAAACCTGGCAAATAATTCTCAACGTAGTGGTTTTTTCAAAAGCTCTGTGGAATACTTCTTGGAACCCGGCAGTTTTCTGGGCCCACGCATAGAGGGGTCTAGAGAACCATGATGGATTCCCAGGTGATGAATCAAAGGATTCTTAAAGGAACAGGCTGAAAAGTGCGGATCCTGTTTCAGTCTGAGACTAAAACACTATATGCACTTTTTGCCTGCAACACACATGCCCACTTCTCCTCTCTAGAGATAATAAAAACAATCAATCGGATTGACAGATGTCCTCCCCCGCCCCCCAACACTGTACACAAAAAGGTCCCCTCCAGCGACTCATCCTTATGCTATCTGGCGAAAGGTCCTCTGCGTTTTAAAATAATGAAGATAGGATGGTGGAATTATACTTAAAATACTGGCCTTTTGCCAGACTCCCATACCAATTATTGGCAACAGGAAGTGACCTAGGTGTCAGCATAGGTTTGTCCGTGGCTGCCATCTAGGGTTTTAGGAAGCACAGATGAACCTTATCAAAATTATGGTAAAAGTGCTGGAAAAGCTGGCAAATAATTTCCATAGTAGTGGTTATTTCAAAAGCTCTGAGGAAAACTTCTTGGAACCAGGCAGTTTTCTGTGTGCACTAAAAGAGGGGTCTAGAGAACCATGGTGGATTCCCAGCTGATGAAGCAAAGGATTCTTAATGGAACGGGGTGAAAAGTGCAGATCCTGTGTCTGTCTAAGACTGAAACAGGACGCACACTTTTCACCTGCCACACACATGCCCACTTTTCCTCTCTGGGGATAATAAAAACAAACCAGCGACCTGACAAAGGGCCTGCCCCCCTTCCACCCACGCAGATCCCCCCAAAAAAAATTCCCCTCCAGCTACTAATTATTATGCTAACTTGCAAAATTTCCCTGCATTTTTAAACAATGGAGAAAGGACGGTGGAGTGATACTTAGAAGAATGGCTTCTTGTCAGTCTCCACTAACAAAAATAGGCAACACCAAGTCAGCTACGCCTCAGCATAGTTATGCCCGTGGCAGCCATGTTGGGTTTAAGGAGGCACATACAAACTTTATCATAATTATGGTGAAACGTGCTGAAAACCCGGCAAATAATTCTCAACGTACTGTTTAATTCAAAAGCTCTGTGGCATACTTCTTGGAAGAAGCCAGTTACCTGGGCCCACGCATAGAGGGGTCTAGAGAACCATGGTGGATTCCAAGGTGATGAATCTAAGGATTCTTAAAGGAACAGGCTGAAAAGTGCAGATCCTGACTGAAACAGGATTCTGACTTTTTGCCTGCAACACACATGCCCACTTCTCCTCTCTAGGGATAACAAAAACAACCCATCGGATTGACAGATGGCCTGCCCCCGCCCCCCACCACCCCACACAAAATCGTGCCCTCCAGCGACTGATCCTTATTCTATCTGGCAATACGTCCTCTGCCTTTTAAATTAATGGAGATAGAATGGTGGAATTATACCTAAAAGACTGGCTTATTGCCAGACTCCCATACCAAGTATTCTCAACAGCAAGTCACCTAGGCCTCAGCACACGTTTGTCCCTGGCAGCCATCTTGGGTTTAAGGAGGCACAGATGAACCTTATCACAATTATGGTGAAAGGTGCTGCAAAAGCGGTCAAGTAATTCTCATGGTAGTGGTTACTTGAAAAGCTCTGCGGCATAATTCTTTGAACTAGCCAGTTAACTGGGCCCACGCATAGAGCAGTCTAGAGGCCCATGGTGGATTCCCAGCTGATGAAGCAAGGGATTCTTAATGGAACGGGGTGAAAAGTGCGGTTTCTGTTTCAGTCTAAGACAGAAACGGGGTCCGAACTTTTCACCTGCCACACACATGCCCACTTCTCCGGTCTGGGGAAAATAAAAACAATCCAGCGAACTGACAGAGGGCCTGCGCCCCCCACCCACACTGACCCCACAAATAAAAATGTCCCCTCCAGCTACTAATTATTATGCTAACTTGCAAAGGTTTCCGTGCATTTTAAAATAATGGGGAAAGTATGGTGGAATGATACTTAAAAGAATGGCCTCCTTCCAGCCTCCAGTAACAAGTGTCGTGAAATCCAAGTGACCTAGGCCTCAGCATAGTTTTCTCCGTGGCAGCCATCTTGTGTTTAAGGAGGCACAGACGATCCTTATCACAATTATGGTGATATGTGCTGCAGAAACTGGCAAATAATTCTACACGTAGTGTTTATCTCAAAAGCTGTGCAGCATACATCTTGGTACAGGCCAGTTCATGGGCCCATGCATGGAGGGTTCTAAGGAACCATGGTGGATTCCCAGCTGATGAATCAAAGGATTTTTAATGGAACCAGCTGAAAAGTGCGGATACTGTTTCAGTCTAACTGAAACAGGATCCGCACATTTCACCTGCCACAAATATATCCACTTCCCTGTCTGGGCATAATAAACACAAACAACCAGACTGACAGAGGGACTGTCCCTCAAACCACCCCGATCCCACCCAAAAACATCCTCTCCGTTGACTCATCCTTATGCTAACTGCCGAAAGTTGCTCACCTTTTAATATAAGGGAGAAAGGATGGTGCAATGATAATTAAAAGACTGGATTCTTGTCAGACTCCCGTACCAAGTATTGGCAACACCAAGCGAGAGAACCCTCAGTATAGGTTTGTCCATGGAAGCCATCTAGGGTTTAAGGAAGCACAAATGAACCTTATCAAAATTATGGTAAAAGTGCTGGAAAAGCTGGCAAATAATTTCCATGGTAGTGGTTATTTCAAATGCTCTGTGGCATACTTCTTTGAACTAGCCTGTTAAGTGGGCCCACACATAGTGGGGTGTAGAGAACTATGGTGGATTCCCAGCTGATGAAGCAAAGGATTCTTAAAGGAACAGGATGAAAAGTGCCGATCCTGTATCAGTCTAAGACTGAAACAGGATCCACACTTTTCACTTGCCACACACATGTCCACTTTTCCTCTCCGGGGATAATAAAAACAAACCACTGGACTGACAGAGGGCCTGGCTCTGCCTCTCCCACCCCACACAAAAACGTTTCCTCCAGCGACTCATCCTTAAGCTAAATGGCAATAGGTGCTCTGCCTTTTAAAATAGTTGTGAAAGGAAGGTGGAATGATACTTAAAGGAATGGCTTCTTGCCACGGACCAGTACCAATTATCGGCAACTCCAAGGGAGATTGGCCTAACCGTAGTTTTTTCTGTGGAAGACAGCTTGGGTTTCAGGATGCACTGCCTAACCTTTTCACAATCATTGTGAAAGTTGCTGCAAAAACTGGCAAATAATACTCAATGTAGTGGTTATTTCCAAAGCTCTGCGGCATACTTCTTGGAACTAGCCAGTTACCTGGGCCCACGCTCAGGGAGGTCTAGAGAACCATGGTGGATTCCCAACTGATGAATTAAAGGATTCCAAAAGGAACAGGCTCAAAAGCGGAGATACTGTTTCAGACTGAAACAGGATCCAAAGTTTTCACCTGCCACATACATGCCCGCTTCTCCTCTCTGGGAATAATAAAAACAAACCACTGGACTGACAGAGGGCCTGCCCTCCCACACACACCCAACCCCACACAAAAAGCCGCTCCAGTGACTCATCTTTATGCTAACTGGCTAAAGGTGCACTGCCTTTTAAAATAATGGAGAAAAGACGGTGGAATTGTACTTAAAAAAAATGGCTTCTTGCCAGGCTCCAGTAAAATGTATCGGTACACCAAGGGAGCTAGGCCTCAGCATAGTTTTGTCCGTGGCAGCCTGCTTGGGTTTAAGGAGGCACAGATGAACCTTATCACAATTATGGTCAAAGGTGCTGCAAAAACTGGCAAACAATTCTCAACGTAGTGGTTATTTCAAAAGCTCTACGGCATACATCTTGGAACTAGCCAGTTACCTGGGCCCACACATAGAGGGGTCTCGACAGCCATGGTGGATTCCCAGCTGATGAATCAAAGGATTCGTAAAGGAACTGGCTGAAAAGTGTGGATCCTGTTTCAGTCTAAGACTGAAACAGGATCCGTACTTTTCACCTGCCACACACATGCCCACCTCTCCTCTTTGGGCATAATAAAGATAAACCACCAGACAGACAGAGAGCCTCCCCCTCAACGCACCACCCGACCCCACTCAAAAACGTCCCCTCCAGCAACTCATTCTTATGATAACTGGAAAAAGGTGTTCTGCCTTTTAAAATGATGGAGAAAGGATGGTGGAATGACTCTTAATAGCATGGCTTCTTGCCAGGCTCCAGTACCAACTATCGGCAACACCAAGTGAACTAGGCCTCAGCATAGTTTTGTCCGCCCCAGCCATCTTGGGTTGAAGGAGGCACGGACGAACCTTATCACAATTATGGTGAAAGGTGGTGCAAAAACTAGCAAATAATTCTCAACGTAGTGGTTATTTCAAAAGCTCTGTGGCATACTTCTTGGAACTAGCCAGTTACCTGGGCCCACGCATAGAGGTCTTTAAAGAACCATGGTGTATTCCCAGCTGATGAATCAAACGATTCTTTTTTGTTTGTTTGTTTGTTTGTTAGCTCATTATGGGGGTACAAAAGATCAGGCTATATACATTCCTCATGCCTCCCCTTTCCCCCGATTCTGAGCTTCAATTTTGTCCATTCCCTAGTCAGTGCACATCACATTCATCATGTAGGTGTGCACCCCTCCTCTCCCCCACCCCATCCCCCCCAGTTAGAACTTGAAGGGTGTCCATTCCCCAGGCAGTGCACATCACATTCATCAAGTAGGTATACACCCATCCCTTCCACCCGGCCCCAACCTCTGTCCGATACCCAATTGGTGTTGTTCCCAAATGTGCACTCAGGGAAACCAATTTGCTGGTGAGTACATGTGGTGCTTATTTTTCCATTCTTGGGATACTTCACTTAATAGAATGGGATCCAGCTCTCTCCAGGGGAACCAAAGAGATGCCATATCGCCATTATTTCTAATAGCTGAGTAATATTCCATGGTATACATATACCACATTTTGCTAATCCATTCATGAATTGATGGGCATTTGGGTTGTTTCCACATCTTTGTGATTGTGAATTGTGCTGCTATAATCATTCAGGTGCAGGTGTCTTTTTTATAGAATGACTTTTGTTCTTCTGGGTAGATGTCCAATAATGGAATTGCTGGATCGAATGGTAGGTCTACTTGAATCTGTTTAAGGTATCTCCACATTGCTTTCCACAGGGGCTGCACTAGTTTACAGTCCCACCAGCAGTGTATGAATGTACCTATCTCCCCACACCCACACCAACATGTATAGTTTTGGGACTTTTTGATAAAGGCCATTCCCACTGGAGTTAAGTGATATCTCATTGTGGTTTTGATTTGCATTTCCCTGATGATTAGAGATGTTGAACATTTTTTCATATGTTTGTTAGCCATTTTTATATCTTCTTTTGAAAAATTTCTATTTATGTCCTTTGCCCACTTTTTGATAGGGTTGTTTGATTTTTTCTTACTGATTTTCCTGAGTTCTAAATAGATTCTTGTTATCAGTCCTTTATCTGATGTGTAGTATGCGAAAATTTTTTCCCATTCTGTAGGTTGTCCATTTACTCTCGTGACTGTTTCTTTGGCTGTGCAGAAGCTTTTTAATTTGATCAGGTCCCATTTATTTATTTTTGTTGTTGCTGTGATTGCTTTAGGGGTCTTCTTCATAAATTCTTTGCCTAGGCCAATGTCTGTAAGAGTCTTTCCTACATTTTCTTCTAGAATTCTAATAGTTTCTGACCTTAGGTTTAAGTCTGTTAACCACTGTGATTTGATTTTTGTGAGGGGTGAGAGTTATGTGTCCTGTTTTAGTCTTCTACATGTGGATATCCAGTTTTCCCAGCACCATTTATTAAATAAGGAATCTTTTCCCCAGAGTATGTTTTTGTCTGCTTTGTCAAAGATTAGATGGCTATATGAGGATGGTTTTATATTGGGATTTTCTGTTCTGTTCCACTGGTCTGTGTCCCTGCACTTGTGCCAGTACCAGGCTGTTTTAAGAACCACAGCCTTGTAGTATAGTTTGAAGTCTGGCAAATTAATACTTCCCATTTTGTTTTTGTTGTTTAAGATTGCTTTTGCTAAACGGGGTCTTCCCTGGTTCCATACAAAGCGTAAAATTATTTTTTCTATGTCTGTGAAAAAAGATGTTGGTAATTTAATAAGGATTGCATTGAATCTGTAGATAACTTTGGGCAGTATAGACATTTTAACAATGTTGATTCTACCGATCCATGAGCATGGTATGGTTTTCCACCTATTTACATGTTCTGCAATTTCCTTCCTCAGTGTTTCATAGTTCTCCCTATAGAGGTCCTTTACCTCCTTAGTTAAATAAATTCCTAGGTATTTTATTTTCTTTGTTGCTATTTTGAAGGGTATTGAGTCCTTAATTTGGTTTTCCATTTGACTGTTATTGGCATATATGAATGCCTCTGATTTGTGTGTATTGATTTTGTATCCTGAGACTTTACTGAATTCATTGATCAATTCCAGGAGTCTCTTGGTTGAAACCTTGGGGTTTTATAGATATAACATCATATCATCAGCAAAGAGTGAGAGTTTGATCTCTTCTGTCCCTATTTCAACTCCCTTGATTCTGCTCTCTTGCCTGATAGCTCTTGCAAGGACTTCCAATACTATGTAGAAAAGTAATGGGGACAGTGGTAAGCCTTGTCTGGTTCCAGTTTGAAGTGGGAATGCTTTCAGTTTTTCCCCATTCAGTATGATGTTGGCTGAGGGTTTGTCGTATATGGCTTGTATCATTTTTATATAGGCCCCATCTGTGCCTATTTTGTTAAGTGTTCTTATCATAAAAGGGTGTTGAATTTTGTCAAATGCTTTCTCTGCATCTATTGAGAGGATCATCTGATCTTTATTTTTGCTTCTATTTATGTGATGAATTACATTCCCATATGTCAAACCATCCCTGCATCTCTGGGATGAAGCCCACTTGGTCGTGATGGATTATTTTTTTGATAAGCACTTGGATTCGATTTGTTAGAATTTTATTGAGAATTTTTGCATCTATATTCATAAGAGAAATTGGTCTATAGTTCTCTGTTTTAGTTGCATCCTTTCCTGGATTTGGTATCAGGATTATGTTGGCTTGGTAAAAAGTGTTGGGGAGAATCCCATCCTTCTCTATATTGGAGAATAGTTTATGTACGATGGGCACCAGTTCTTCTTTGTAGGTATGGTAGAATTCAGGTGTGAACCCATCTGGTCCAGGGCTTTTCTTTTTGGGAAGGTTTTTTATTGCTGTTTCAATTTCAGATCTAGATATCGGTCTATTCAGGAATTCTATTTCTTCCTGGTTGAGCCTGGGAAGGCTGTGTGTTTATAAGAATTTGTCCATTTCCTCCAGGTTTTCTAATTTGTGTGCATAAAGATTTTTGTAGAATTCATAGACGATATCATGTATCTCTGTGGCATCAGTCGTGATTACTCCTTTCGTGTTCCTGATCGAGGTTATAAGAGATTTTTCTTTTCTGCTCTTGGTTAGTTTAGCCAGAAGTGTGTCAATTTTGTTTATTTTTTCAAAGAACCAACTTTTGGTTTTATTAATCTCCGTTATGGTTTGGTTTAATCTCCCTTATGCTCCCTTATGGTCCTTTTCATTTAGTTCTGATTTAATCTTAATAATTTCCTTCTGCTGGGTTTGGGTTTGGTCTCTTCTTTCTTCTCCAGCTCTTTGAGTCTATTCATTAGATTGTCTATTTGTAAGTTTTCTGTCTTTTTGGCATAGGCATTTATGGAAATAAATTTTCCTCTCAGGACTGCTTTAGCTGTGTCCCACAGATTTTGATAAGTTGTATCTCCTTTGTCGTTTAATTCAAAGAATCTTTTGATTTCTGACTTGATTTCTTCATTTATAAAATGATTGTTCAGGAGAAGGTTATTTAGCTTCCATGACTTTGAGTAGAAATGAGGATTTCTGTTAGGGTTCATTGTTACTTTTATTCCACTGTGATCCGAGAAGCTGCATGGTATTATTTCTATATTTTTAAATTTTTTAAGACATTCTTTATGTCCTAAGATATGGTCAATCTTGGAGAATGTCCCGTGAGCTGATGAGAAGAACTTATATTCAGTGGTATTTGGGTAGAATGTCCTGTAGATGTCAGTCAGGCCCATTTGTTCTAGCATTCTATTTACGTCCAATATTTCTTTGTTTATTTTTTGTTTGGAGGATCTGTCTTGAACTGTCAGTGGCGTGTTAAAATCTCTGGCTACTAAAGTGTTGTTATCTATCATTTGGTTCAGATCAAGTAGGGTTTGCTTTATGAATCTGGGTGCACCTAGATCGGGTGCATATATGTTAAGTATAGTTATGTCTTCTTGTTGAATTGTACCCTTCACCAGTATATAGTAACCATCTTTGTCTTTCTTTACTTTTGTTGATTTAAAAACTACGTTATCGGAGATTAGAACTGCCACGCCAGCTTTCTTTTGGGTTCCATTTGCTTGGAATATTGATTTCCACCCTTTTATTTTCAGTCTAAATGCATCCTTGCAGGTTAGATGAGTTTCCTGAAGACAGCAGATACTTGGCTTATATCTTTTTTATCCATTGGGCCAGTCCATGTCTCTTGAGTGGGGAATTCAATCCATTCACATTTAATGAGAGAACTGATAAGCGAGACAGATTGCTGTTCCTCATGTTGGGTTGAATTTCATTGATCTGTTTTCTCTCTTGAGCCATTATGATAACTGTGTTTTCATATTTATCTCTTGATTAGTGTTACATTCGAGGGTCCTTCTTGTGCTGGACCACGTGTAACTCTGTTTTGAATACTTCTTGGAAAGCTGCTCTTGTCTTGGTGAATTCTCTGAGTTTTTGTTTATCTGAGAATGTCTTAATTTCACCTTCATATATAAAACTGAGCTTATCTGGGTACAGGATTCTAGGCTGGGCATTATTCTGTTTCAGAAGAGTGAGAATGGGGCTCCAATCTCTTCTTGCTTGTAAGGTTTCAGTTGAGAAATCTGGCGTGATTCGGATGGGCTTTCCTTTGTATGTTACTTGTTTCTTTCTCCTTACAGATTGAAGAAGGGCCTCGTTAGTGGATATTTTGGTCAGTCTGATAACTACATGACGTGGTGTCTTCCTATTTGGTATGAATCTCTCAGAGGTTCTTTGAGCTTCTTGAACCTGTGTATCTAGAGATTTGGCAAGGCCTGGGAAATTTTCCTCAATTATATCTTCAGATACTTTATTCAACCCTTGCTTATTGTCTTCTTCACCCTCAGGAATGCCGATAACTCTCACGTTAGGCTTCTTCACATAATCCCACATTTCTTGTAGACTATGATTATTTCTCATGTTTCTTTGTTTTAACTCTGTGACTGCCTTATTTAATTGGAAAGTGTTATCTTCGATCTCTGAGATTCTTTCTTCTGTTTGATCTACCCTGCTCTTGAGACTTTCCACTGTGTTTTGTAGCTCCTTGAATAAATTTTTCATTTCCAGGAGTTCAGTTTGATTTTTCTTCAGTATTT